>NC_139946.1:49875943-49970943 GCF_963454915.1 Gymnoscopelus microlampas | reverse complement strand
GGACCTAAAACGACGTAAGGTCCCCCTGGCATGTGGCTCGGACCCTAGCTTCCGAGGCTTCAGGTTTAGAATTGGTTTAGAACAGTGGTTCTAAAAAATAGCAGATTTACAAGCTCACAGCGTGTCACTTCATGCCGCACTGCGAGCCTCTACATTTTCACGGGGTCCGTGGCCATATAAATTGGGGTGTCCTTGACACATTTTTTTTTTAACTACTAATTTAGAAGGCATTTGTAGAATCGGCCTCAGGTTCTAATGGGTTAAACATGTGTTTTTATTGAATTAAAGTTGAATTGATAGTGGGTCACCTCCCGAATGATTTAGGAAATATTGTGAAAATAGCCGATCTACAAGCTCACAACGCCTCGCATTACCAGAAGAGGTAATTTGTTACTTAATGGAAAATAAATAAATAAATATCAGCAACTAAAAGGCAACGCTCTACTCTGACACACAAGCATGCACCCACGGACGTACAAATGCGCGCGCGTGCACACACACACACACACACACACACACACACACACACACACACACACACACACACACACACACACACACACACACACACACACACACACACACACACACACACACACACACACACAGAGAGCTGCACTGGAAGCAAGTTTTAGTTCCTGTTTTAGCGTCTTTCGTAAAAACTGTTGTAATTTTCCACTTCAGTGTCTGTTTGTTCTAGTGTACAGATGCACACAAAGTTGAGCCTTTGAGCAAAAAGCTTTTTTATTTTATTCTTTTTTTAAAGTTGATCAATTAAGTAAAGGGAAAATAATGAACCAACTCCAAACATCAGCCTGTATATGTGTAGAAAATGGACCTTGGCAGTATCTTTGATAAATAACAGACCACAGACCAGGCAATACAGAATGAATTCAAAATGCCTCTATCTTTGGTTGTACTTCAAATAATGTATACATGTTGCAGCTGTTAGGCACAAATACCTAATTACACTGTAATAAAGTAATATACATGTTGTATTGCACCTTTAAGCAATAAGACATGAAACAAAGTGCAATATGGTGGTTAAGGACATGGCTGTGCTGTAACAGAGACACGAAGCGAGTGCCGTCTGCCTGCACAGTTGTGCAACATAACATTAAAATATCATGAATCAGTGAATAGTGGAGTAATATGGATAACAATGATTCATTTTTATTTTCCCGCTGGTATATTGTGGTTGTGGAACTAGCTGTTCAATGGACTAAAGTACTTGACCAATGCCTTATTTGTCATTATCAGCTGTGTGACTATAATGCATTGTTATGAGTGATATACTTTTTTCATATATTTTATTATATATCAGTGTTTGCCCTGACAGGGTGGAGTCTATGTGTCACTGCTCTCAGTTGTGGTGCCATGTGACTGTACCTGTACATATATTAGTTTATGTATGAGGTCAGTGTCTAGAGCCAATCAAATAGGGTTCATTCAATGTGATAGAATGCAAGGTCAGCCTCTACACACTACACAAAAATGGTGCTAAATAATCATAATAATTTGAGATAATCGCAATTATTTTGTCATAATTGCTTCCATGTTGAACATTTTCCGTACATTTTCAAATATTTTCAAAATAAGTGGAAATAGCCGCAATAACCGCTCTGTGGAATTTGTGTTTACGAAGCCTAAAAGTTAGTCAGATTATTTTTGGTATCTATATGTTCCTACAGTATCTTCTATTTCAAAAACACATTTACGACATTAATCACAATTATTTGGTTAAGTAAGTAACATGTCATGAAGGTGACAGTCCTACACATCTCTTGTCAAAGGGATTGTGGAGCCACACAGTGAGATTGGTTTCAGTGCCAGCAGGCCTGATGCACTGAACTTGAACTTTGTCCTGGAGTGAGCTGGGTAGAGCTCTGCTAGACTCTGCAGTGTGCTACTGTGCAGCAAACACCATAGTATAACACTGTTATAGCACTGATCTTATGCCCTTAATACAAGGGTTCCCAAAGTTGTCAGGCCACGACCCCCCAAAATAATCATATTTGAAATGGGGACCCCCACTCTGACAAGCACTGTCTTGGAATTGTATTATTATTATTATTATTATTATTATTATTATTATTATTATTATTGTTAAAATAGCCGAACTACAAGCTAAAAACAAAGTGTTCTAGTAGTACAGATTAAACCTTTGAGCTAAAGTATTGTTATTTTTGTTTGATCAAAGGTTGAGGGAAAATAATACAAGCTCCAGACATCAGCCTGGACAGTTTGTAGAAGATGGACCTGGACAGTATCTTTGAAATATAAGAGACAACCCACAGATCAGGTAATACATCATTCATTCTAAATGTTTCATTCTAAATGCTAAAAAGTAACACACACACACACACACACACACACACACACACACACACACACACACACACACACACACACACACACACACACACACACACACACACACACACACACACACACACACACACACACACACACAACATGCTTAATACAACCTTGGACATACAATACATGGGGTGTGACTGAGACACAAAATATTTGATTGTTGATTGTTTGATTTGACTGTTGATTCACTCTTATAAAACGGAATAAATACTACACATAGAAACACAAAACGTTTTTTTTGTTCAAGTTTATCATGTGGGCAGCCATCCACAGTTTTGGCCTCAATCTAGAAGTCAACCGTTTTCAAACATGTTTGATATTTATCTGGATCGCTACGGTATGGAACAGCACAGTGGGGGACCGAGAGAAAGACGGCCGCTGTTCATATGAAAGGGAAGGGGGCCGCTGTGCCGACAGCCCGCTAATCTGATGCACGTGCACACACACACACACACACACACACACACACACACACACACACACACACACACACACACACACACACACACACACACACACACACACACACACACACACACACTTTTCATACCATCAGGTTGGTTGTTTATGTAGGATGGACACTGTATCCAATAGGATACTGTAGCAATATGTTCTTTTTAGCAAGTGACACCCTTGCATGATGGACGAGTAGCTAAACAATACTTTATGAAACTATGGACAGACGCAGGAACAGTGCAGACACTGCATGGTGTCATTTGGGGTGCCTGTGTTCTTCCATCACTTTCCAAAATGTTCTCTCCATGTGACCATGTTATTGACAGTGTCAGTGTGTGCTTGTACAGTAGATAATTAATTATATCCAATCCAATCCCACACAACCAAAGTTTACAAAGTGCTGTACAGAAAATCATGCAAAGTACACTGTTAAAATATGCTAAAACACAAAAAACACCAGCAAGGACACACAAAGAACAATAAGACATAGACCACAGAAACTCTCAAGCGGGGTTAAAAAGCCAAGGTATAAAGATGTGTCTTAAGCCGAGATTTAAAAGTCTCAATGGTGGGGGCCCTTTTGGGGGGGGAACGCATTCCATAGTGAGGGGGCTATGGCAGCAAAGGCTCGGTCGCCTCTGGTCTTTAAATTGGTCTTTATTGTGACCTCAAGGTTTAGCTGGCCGGCAGACCGCAGTGACCTTGGGGGGGTATAGACCTTTATGAGGTCAGAGAGGTACTGGGGTGCCAAGCCATTCAGGGATTTAAAAACAAACAATATATCCACATCTAAAGTCGGAGGCTTTTACGATGTAAAATGTACTGATAGTAGCAACATTGCATTGAATTGTGAATGCTGTCATTTTGAGACATGTTGTACAACTTTTGTGCTGTGATATGAGTAGCCTACACAGTAAGATATTGGAGGATGGCGGCTTGGCTCGCTGTTATCTTCATTGTAGCTGCTGCTGCGATATTATGGTCAAAGCTGATGATTATTATTATGCTCTACCTTTCATGTTGGTCGCACAATGTGCACCCTTCATAGTTCTGAAATCCATTGATTTTGCTAAATGTTGAAAGGACAGACTCTCTGAGTCTGTGCCATGCCAACCTGCTTTATTTTTCGTTGGGTGTGATAGTGTCCAGCGGATAACATTATGTGATGTACAAGACCACAATGAGACATGTCGTGAGCTTGCAGATCGGCTCTGACGCAATGCACTGTGGTAAGACGAAGCGCAAATGAGGAAACAGACCCTGTGTGTGTGTGTGTGTGTGTGTGTGTGTGTGTGTGTGTGTGTGTGTGTGTGTGTGTGTGTGTGTTGTGGTGGATAAAATTCATATAACAGTTGTGGTATTGTGGTATTGATGAATTGAATGTATTAGTAAGAGGCAACAATCATCACCTGTTCTTCAAACTCCTCTCCCTGACAAAGTATTTTAGAAACAGCCGACTCATGCAAACCTATTGTAACCATACCGACTCTGTGTGAGTCAGTTATAGAATAAAGCCCATGTAAGGAGTGACCATTTCCACATATGCTCTGTGTCAGCATTTAATTTGTCCTGTGATACTATACATGGTCATTGCTAATTTAACCAGTCAGCTCTATGGTACTGTTACTTAGTATAGCCTGTTTATATTTATCTACATTTAGGGGAGAGATCTTTGTGTATAAAAGGTGTCGCATATGACACTTCAGAAAGCTTCTGCCCTACGGGGCCCAAGGGCTGGCCAGGAGGCCAGAGCTCTGTCTGATCTGTATGCGGTCTGAAATCTTCCTAATAAATTATCTAAAACTTCACCTGATATTATTATTATTTCTATAATAAACAAAAAAAACCACTGAATTGATTCACCACAATCGCCAGTCAGTGTGTTACGAAACCCTTTAGGGTCTAGGGTGGAGTTTGTAACATAATGATATTTTACCAGGCTGTTGAGCATGAGGTGCAAATAAAAGAGACCACACAAGGTTTTGAGCAAAAGGTGAAAGGTGCTTTTACTCTTTAAAGCAGAGTAATTTACAATACTGACATTACACTATGCACAGGGCAAAGTAGTAAGCCACTACCAGGGGACATGGGTGTTGCCAAAATAACAAAATCAGCTAGGGAAACAAAAGACAGACTTAACCAATTACTTAGTGTAGTGAAAACAAAAGCCTGCCTACCTAACTACTGTAACCAAACAATGTTCAAAAATACATAAGTGGCAACCACCCCTTATTGCTTAACAAAGGTTCTGCCTACGTGATGTCTACGTATAGAGGCCTCTGTCTTTCTTGTCCCAAGGCAGCAGCATACACTAAGTAGATTACAGGTACTGTAGGAGAACAGACACTAAATGACAAAGGTTTGCTCTGGGAACATAAATGGAGGGCTACAAACAAGGCTACACAGACAGGGCTACAAACAGGAAATGGTTGAGAGAGAATGAGCCAAGATGGGACCCAGCCTTTTATAGACAGCAGATGGTGGTGATTGGATGAGGGTGGGGCCAGGTAACAGGATGATTGACAGCTGATGAGACCTGTAGTTAGTGACAGAGGGAAGGAGAGACAGACAAGGGAAGGAATACAGAATCCCAGGCAAAACTACGTGGAACGTAACACAGTGTATGCTCATAATAACTTGAAAATGTTTGTATTGTAATTTGGTGTTTACTTTATTTAATATAAAACAATATAGGCTACTAATAATTATAATAATATTGCGGAGCAAGGCAGCCGGCCATCGTGGCTGGTGATATTTTAATTTATAATATTATTTAAGTTATTATATAAGTACAGTATTGGGTGTTAGGACAATATTGTTGTAAATCATATACGCTGAGAAAAAAAATCAATGGTGGTCATTGGAGTAATTTTTCAATTTCCCGGCTGGTATAGACCTGTCGTTGTTTTGTTGTGTATAAAAACCTTAAATGCCCAATCATTTTTCATTATCAGCTGTGTGACTATATTGAAATTCTAGATGAGTGATAGACTTCTTTGCACTTTTCTTTAGTCATAATTGTAAAAAGCAGCTTATATGGGTCGCTGTGTTTCTCCTGACAGGGTGGAGTGTGTGTGTGTGTGTGTGTGTGTGTGTGTGTGTGTGTGTGTGTGTGTGTGTGTGTGTGTGTGTGTGTGTGTGTGTGTGTGTGTGTGTGTGTGTGTGTGTGTGTGTGTGTGTGTAGCACCTATCTTAAAGGTGCCATATAGCACCGTTGTCAAATAGTGCTATAGAACTATTACAGGTGCCTGAACTAAGCTGACAAACCAGGACAACCTCTAATGAACCATACAGAGGATCAGTGTTGGCCCATCAGTAGATCTGTCCTTACAGAGAAAATCTAAATCACAATACACACAAGATCTCCCTGTAAGCCAGGGAAGAATGTAAAGGTTGGCCGGATGGTCAAGGCTGCAAAAGATAAACTTAGAGAGTCTAATAATTGCCTTTTGGGGGTTTTATTCACCTCCTGAAACAGCAGCAGTCCAGTTTATAATATAGTGCAAGGCCTCAGCAAAGACAAAAAACGTAAAATAAGACTGGGAGAAAATTCTTGTTTTACTAAATACAAACACAGTTATGGAACAACACCTAAACTGAGGAGAAGCTATACAGTAGCAGGCTATATATACCCTTACTGTAAAGGGACCTGGCAGCTCTCCCTCAGGCTGTTACCTGTGGGTCAACCCAAGTCTAACTGACACTCGTCACCTGCAGGCTCCTTCTTATGGGGAGTGAGACATACCAAACACACAGAACAGCAATTGGCAATAAAAAGAAAAAAACTCATATCAAGCTATTAAGCTAACACCAGGCCTATGAGTTAACTACATAATTACTGAAGGTTATACCATCAACTTGACATGGATTCATGGGTGGAAATTCTTTCACAAACTCTTTTAAAATAAGCTTGCATGAAACAAACACCCCTCCTCAGCAAGGGTTCCCAAATGCCGGCCATGGTATAACTGGCCATACAGCACTCTGCGGGGCAGTCGGTCTTGAGGCATCTGGATCACATGTCCAAGCCAGCACGGAGCTTCGATACTCCAGCAGTTTATTTTCGCCAGTATCTCGGTATGTGGCACACGATCACGCCAGGTGAGGCCCAGGATGTGCTGTAGGCATCCAATATGGAAGCGCTCGGCTCCAGGGTCTTGATGTGACGGCTGTATGTGGTCCATGCTTCACAGCTGTAGAGGAGGGTGGTGATGCAGACAGCATTGTAGACAGCAACCTTGGTGTGCAGGTGGAGGTTGTTGTTCTGGAAGACCCGGCGGCGTAGTCTCCCAGAGGCAGCCGACGCCTGCTTGACCCGGTTTTGAATTTAGCAGTCGATGCTGCAGTCCTCAGAAAGGATACTGGCCAGGTATTTGAAATATAGGGTTATTGCTAGTGGCTTGTTGTCGATGTTGAAGACAGGCAGGGTGTGTGGGGTTCTGGAGCTCCACTGGCAGACCACTTCTGTCTTGGTGGTTTTTGACAGACAGACCCATCCTGCTGTAGGCCCTGACAGCCACATCAAGAGGTCCAACTAGACTCTAGTCTAGTTGGACCTCTTGATGTGGCTGTGGCTCTAGTTACTAGAGGCTTCCAGTTAATTCAACCCTGCCCCTGTCACCGTACACTCCAGCGCCGCCAGTCTTCGTGTTGGTTCCAGGTGTTCTGTCACCGAGGTCAAAGTGGAGACCTGCACAATTTTTTTTAAAATTGCCACGGGGGTGCACAGTCCTCAATAGCACTTCTTGGCTGTAGAAGGGTGGATTCCAGTGGCACGGGAAGCCCAAGACGACCAGCACCCTCCCCAGCTGCAGGCAGCTGACAGTTCCTCATTCTGTCGAGGTCCGCCTGTGCATGCTGCCACGTTGCTTTTCTCTCAGGGTGTGCTCTCCTAACCTTTTGTCCTTCCAAACTAGGCAACGGACACACATACAAACACACACACACGCACACACGCACGCACGCTCGCACGCACGCACGCACGCACGCTCGCCCACACGCACGCACGCACACACACAGAGCTACACTGGAAGCAAAGGTCATGTGATCTGAAAGTTTTTGCTAAATAATCACAATTATTGGAGATAATCACAATTATTTTGTCATAATTGCTTCCATGTAAAAATATGTTCATACATTTTCAAATATTTTATAAAAAAATTGGAAATAGCCGCATTGCAATCCGCTGTAAGCTTGTAGATCGGGTACTTAAAGCCTAAAAGTTAGTTCGCAAATATGTGTGTGACAATGAAACGCCGAGTAACATTTCATGAAGGTGACAGTCCTACACATCTCTTGTCAAAGGGATTGTGGAGCCACACAGTGAGATGGGTTTCAGTGCCAACAGGCCTGATGCACTGAACTTGAACTTTGTCCTGAAGTGAGCTGGGGAGAGTTCTACTAGACTCAGCAAACACCACAGTATAACACAATAGCACTGATCCTATACAAAGCCCACATGAGTTTATCTTAAAGGTTAAACACCACAACAACAGGCTAACACTTGAATCTGTCCAAAACCCCTAATCATGTATTAGGGATGATGTTTTCACTGACTCCTGTTGTCACTGACTTTCACTTTCACAGTATTTATAATCATACAATGGCATCAGGCCCAAGGATTATGAAAAATCTCTCAACAGCTAGCTAAACAAAAAATAACATCATAGCTTTCAGCACATGTTTTTCCATGTCAGGTTTTGATTAACTGATGGAGCCTTTTTGATTAACTGATGGAGCCTTGGAAGGCATCGTCACATCCGGTGATGTAGGAGAAGGACGTGTGGCAGGAGGCTCTCCCGCTTATTCATTTATGTATCACTATTTTTTTGAACACCACAATGTTATCTAACTAACCTTGGAAGTCAGTTTTATTTCTAGGTTTTAGTAGTAATAGTGATGAGCAATACAGCGCAAAAAAAAAAATACAATATCAAGGAACCACCACAAACGAGGTCAAACACTGTTTGTAGCAAGTTAGCTGCTATGGCTGCTGCCACTGCCGCTGCTGCTGATACTGAGCCTGTCTCTATGAACAACTTAATGGCAGCCCTGGATAAGCAAAGGGCTAGCCTCAAAGAAGACATGCATGCTCTCATCCAGAGCTCTATCAGCCCCCTGCAAACCTCGGTGGACTCCCTGCGTACAATGGTGGACTCCTTTCAAGGGCGCTTAAGTACAATTGAAACCACTGCAGGAGACAACTTTGAGCTCCTCAATACGACTGTAACGACGGTCCAAAAGCTACAGGCAGAGAATGCATCACTCTGGGAGAAATTGGACGAGATCGAGAACCGGGCCCGCAGGCCGAATTTGCGCCTTATTAATCTCCCTGAGGAAGCTGAAGAAGGCAAAGACCCGGTCCAGTTCACAGTGGACCTGCTGAATGGAATGATGGCCGACGCCCCTGGCAAACCTCTGGACCTGGAATCTTTGGAGCGGGTCCACCGCTCGTTGGGCCCAAAGCCCAAACCATCTGAACGTCCTAGAAGCATCATTATTCGATTCCACCACGACCGGGAGAAGGAGCGAGTCTGGAACTGGGCCAAACGGCACGAGCTGAATTTCGAGGGGAAAACCTTGAGAATCTATCAAGATGTGAGCGCAAGTCTTTCGAAGAAGCGTGGGGCCTTCAAATCTATCCAGCAGGCCTTCTACAATAGTGGGTCACGGGTCCGAATTCTTCACCCAGCCCGCCTCAGAGTGGACTATGAGGGTAAAACCCTCATATTCCAGACGCCGGAGGAGGCCCAGGCCTACTACAACGACAACAAGCTCGCAGACACGCATCCTTAAAACTTTTTCCCTTTTTCTTTTCTCTTGGACTGAGTGAGTAACACTTTTTGCAACACAGTGGACTGGTGCGGTTAATTTGAGGTGTCTGGTTGGCAGAGAGCATAAACCTTTTTTTTTTTCTCTGCTGAATGATTTAGTGTATAATAATTCACTTAATTTAAATCACCTTTTTTTTTATTATAATAATAACCCACTTAATTTAATTTAAATCACTTCTTATTTATTATTATTATTTTCATTTTATTCTATGTCTTATTCATTTTCATATGTACCATCATTTATTATTTGGGTCTTTCTTTCCCCTTTTTTCTTTTTTGACGAAATAATGAGTGAATAATGAGCCACTTACACCAAAAAACTTTTTGTAACGTTATGGACTGGTGCTAACTTGTTGAATCGGTCGGCCCCATTGCTTTAATTCATTCTGCTTTAATCTAAATCACTCATATGAACGGCTCCGTTACTTTAATTAAATATATCATCTTTTACTAGCATCATTATTATCATTTTCTTTTGTGTTTTTTTTTTTTTTTTTTAGTTTATATATAAAGTGTGCCTAGGCTACATTTAGTATCTGTGGAGTTTTTGACAGAAGAAGCCTACATCTTTTTTTTTTTTTTTTTTCTCCCTCTCCCTTTGTTTGTTGGAGAATTGAGTGAGCGGGATTATTATGTCCCCACTTACACCAGAAACATTTTGCAACATAAATGGACTGATAACTTGTTGTTTCGGAAACTTTCGGGTCGGCCGTGTTGCTTTAATTCAAATCGTTTTAATTTAAAATGCTCCTCGATCGGTGGGAATCGTTGCTTTAAACTAAATCCATTTTTCTTTTTTACTATCATTATTATTATCTCTTTTTTTTTTTTTGTGTTTATTAATCCACATATACACTCTGCCATCACTAATTAGTTGGGGCTAGATTGACCGAATGACTGAGTGATATCTAACCACAAATACATAAGAAAACGTTTGGTGAAACACTGGATTGGCATTAACTAGCCGTCTCTGGCCGTCTTTGTTGTTTTGTTTTAATTAAAAAAAAGAAAAATTCATTATTATTATTGTCATCATGATTACTACCATATTTAGTATTTTTTTTTACCACTTCATTGCGTTTATTAATTGATCAGTTTGGGCATTGGCTTTATTTTTATTTCTTCTCTCTCTCTCTCTCCCTTTTTTTTTTTTTATCACCCCCCGCTGGGTATTTTTGACATTTGAATATAGTACTTGACATCGTACCCCTAGTAAACAAAATATGCCAGATGGGCTTTAACTTCCAGAAGTCTTTAATTCCTAGAGCCTATACATATGCAGTACAGTGGACGTTATGTTTCTCATCATATGTCCTTCATTATTGTCCAACCCTAAAATCACTCTAATACAAAGCTATGGTTTATTTTTCTACTCATTATTACCATTATTATTATTATTATTATTACTATTATTATTATTATTACTATTATTAACACTATCACTTACACTACCACTTATTTTAAGCAACCACGGGTGTTTGAACTGGACGCAGCACTACTGCTGTTAATTATTAATTATTAGTCTTACTACTATTACCAGGAATATTATTACTAGGCTACTATTATTATTACCAGCAGTAGCAGGCTAGTTTTCTTTTTACTAAACATGAACATTAGACTTTGCTTTCCGTGACGCTATCCCCGCAGCCAACGACCACAAGGACAACTAAATATCCATCCACCACGTAGCTGGCTGTGGGAAACGTCTTCCATTTACCGTGGTTTTCAGGGTTTCTGTGACGACAATCTGTCCAATCACGTCACCACGGGCACTCCCAGCCATGGGAACTAAAGCAAAACACATTAGACCTTGCTGTCCGTGACAATATCCCCGCAGCTAACGGCCACAGGGACAACTAAATATCCATCCATCACGTAGCTGGCTGAGGGAAATGCCGTCCATTTTTTCCCCCCAGGGTTTCTATGATGACAATCGGTCCAATCACGTCATCACGGGCACTCCCAGCCATGGGAACTAAGGCTCATTCAAGTAGCTCCATATTAGGGTTTATAGCTTTAATTTGGATAGACAAGGCCACGCAGTGGACAAAATACCACATTTAAGTTTTTTTTAAATTATGTTCTAGCTTTGTAGAAGAGAGAAATGGCTGCCTTTTAAAGCCTAGTCTGGTCTCCTTTTTTTCTTTTTTTCCTCTCTTCTGCCGTAATATTATTAGGTTATCTTTCTTACTATTATTATTATTATATACTTCATTTTACTTTCCTTTTGTAGTACAGTCATCACTTGACTTTCTTCCCCCTTATGCATTAAAGGGGTGTTCATCTACTTTATAAGCAATAAAGAGCACGCCAGCACAGCTGTTTTATTAGTATGGGGAATAGTTGCTCCTCAGACAGCTGTGGATCAACGTCTCCCATAACTTACACATGGGGGGAGGGGGGACGCCTCAGTTTGCTTATGGGGTGGACAGGGATCCAGTCTGTGTATGTGTGTGTATGTGTGTGTGTGTGTGTGTGTGTGTGTGTGGGTGGGGGGGAGGGGGGGGAAGCTACTTGCACTGCTTATATACACTGTCTCATTTACTTATTTGTCTTTTTTTATTTTACTTTGTTCCTTCTCTCTCTTTTTTTTTCTTCTTTTTTTTAATTTAATTTTGCATGGAAAAAACAATGAAAAATTGTTCAGAGATTAAAATCACAAGCTGGAATGTCCGTGGAATGAGAAAATTGGCTAAATTGAAACAAGTATTAAATAGAATAAAATACCTTCAATCCAAAATAGTTTTCTTACAGGAATCACATTTAATTACATCAGATATAGACAACCTGAGGAAAAAATGGCCCGGTCAAGTATTTCATGCAAATTATAGTAGCCATGCAAGAGGTGTAATTACTCTCATACATAAATCAATACCTTTCCAAATGATAAAAACTATACAAGACCCAGATGGGAGATATGTAATCATACATGGCCTTATTTTGTCACAAAAAATCAATCTTATAAATGTATATGGCCCCAACGAAGACAACCCAGTTTTTTTTGAAAATCTATTCTTAACAATATCAGCCTTGGGAGGTCACTATCTGATCGGGGGTGACTTTAACATCGCACCCGTACCGGAGAATGACAGATCAACCCGAATTGACACAACCCACGTACAAACTAGGAAAATTTTGATTAACTATATGATAGAATTAGGACTTATCGATGTATGGAGAACTCAAAACCCAGATAAAAGGGAATACTCTTGCTACTCAAGTACATATAAGACCCATTCACGAATTGATTTCTTTCTCATTTCTAGGGGACTATGGACTAAGGTTAGAAAATGCTGGTACAATAGTATAGTAATCAGTGACCATGCTGCAGTATCATTGGAGATAAATTTAGGCCAACTGGAATATTGCTCAAGATGGAGATTACAAGTTGAGCTGCTACAAGACACAGCCTTTGTTAACTTTGTAGAAAGCCACATTGATACATATTTTGATCTTAACACAGATGAAACTACAGCCAGTATTAGATGGGAAGCATTTAAATCGTATATTAGAGGAATAATTATTAGTTACTCAAGTTCTAAAAATAAACAGCAGAAACAAGAATTACAAAAATTAGAAAATCAAATTAAAGAGGCTGAGAAAGAAATTTATAATAACAATGATCCTGGGAAATTACACAATCTATCAATTTTGAGAGCTAATTTCGACAAGCTAACAACTGATAAAGTGGCAAAAAGTTTAATGAAGACTAAACAGCTATACTATGACCAAGGGGAGAAAGCAGGTAAACTATTGGCATGGAGGATAAAAAAAATGCAGTCAGAAAAATCAATAGATAGTATAAAGTTAAAATCAGGGGACATATCCATAGACTCAGCAGAGATTAATAATTCATTTAGAGATTTCTATAAAACATTATATAAATCGGAAAATACTATAAATAAACAAGCACAAACTACATTTCTTGATCAGTTACAATTTCAGACTATATCAGAGGAAGATAAAATTGAATTAGACAGCCCATTAACAATAAACAACCTTAGTGAAATTATAGGGGAAATAAATAGTGGCAAAGCACCCGGACCAGACGGGCTACCAATAGAGTTTTACAAAACCTTTAAAAGACAACTTCTAAAACCACTTCTTGACATGTATGAAGAATCATTCAATAAAGGAATACTTCCAGATTCATTGAGATTAGCTACAATAATTGTGATATTAAAACCAAGTAAACCTTCAATTGAATGCTCATCGTATAGACCGATTAGTCTAATGGGATGTGATATGAAAATTTATGCAAAGCTCTCTCTACTAGATTAGATAAGTATCTGCCCCAATTGATTAATGAAGACCAACAAGGTTTTATACAGAAAAGACAAGGATACCATAACATTAGAAGAGTCTTAAATGTCCTACATGAGAAACATAACGAAAAAGATACGGCAATGCTATCGGTTGACGCTAGCCAGGCGTTTGATAGAATAGAATGGGGCTACCTCTTTGAAGTGCTACCTAGGTACGGATTTGGGGTAACTTTTCTCAAATGGCTCAAATTATTGTACACAAATCCAACAGCTGAGATACTAACAAATAGCAATATATCCAAACCTTTTTGTTTGCAACGATCGACAAGACAAGGCTGCCCCGTCTCTCCTTTGCTATTTACGTTAGCCATCGAACCATTAGCTATGGCTGTAAGAGCACACACAGCAATATCAGGCATTAAAATTGGAGCCGTAGACCACCGCATTTCTTTATATGCCGACGATATTATATTTTTTGTGACAAAATTAGAAAATAGTATTCCCAACCTAAGCAGTTTAATTGAGCTCTTTGGAGGGTTCTCCGGCTATAAAATTAACAACTCAAAGTCTGTATTAATGTTCTTCAATAAGGAAGAAAGACTTAGTCCCATAGTAAACACCCCATTTGTGACCACTACTGAAGGCTTTAAATACTTGGGTGTCAAGATTACCCCAGAGATTAGTGAAATAATCCCAGCAAACTACAAACCTTTGGTGGATAAAACAACGGAAATATTGGACCGATGGTCAAATTTACCCATATCCATGATCGGAAGAATAAATATAATAAAAATGTCCATTTTGCCTAAATTCTTATATTATTTCCAAACAATCCCATTGCCACTCCCCAACTCTTTTTTTGACAATTTAACTAAACTATTTAGCAGATTTATCTGGAACGATAAGAAAGCCAGACTTCGCCTAAATTTGCTATACTTGCCTTATGAAAGGGGTGGACTCCAACTGCCTAATCTCAGATGGTACTATATGGCAGCTCAGCTGACCTCGGTATCGTATTATTTTAAAACTAGTTCACCTCCAGTATGGGTTAGCATTGAACAAGACGCTGTTTCACACTTGCCATTACATTTATATCTATACTCATCAGATGTTAAAACAATAAAAAAGCGCACAAAAAATCCATTTCTCAAAAATACAATCTTAGTTTGGTATGCTGCCCATAAACATATGAGAGATATACCTACATTATCTCAGTACACTCCTATTTGGGGAAATGACCAGTTTATACCTGCTAAAAAAGATGGCGGCTTTAAGTTGTGGCACATCAAAGGCATTCAGAAAATAATGGACCTCTATGTAGACGGAGTGATGCTCTCATTTGAACAGTTATGTCGGAAATATCAGATCCCTAATAAACATTTGTTTTAATATTTACAGTTAAAAAGCTTTATGTCATCAAAATATGAACAAATCATGTATATACCACCCCTATCAATACTGGAGAAAACATTAAATTCAGAGGGGAAAAGAAACATCTCTACATACTACAATCTACTAGTTGAATACAGTACTGAATCGACAATAGATAAATTAAACGCGTGGAAATTAGATATTCAAGAAGACATTGAGGACAATGAGTGGAAACAGGCATGTTTAAAAGCGCAAAAGCAGACAATAAATACAAGATTTAAATTACTCCAATATAAATGGTTAATGAGAACGTATATAACTCCTGTCAAACTCCATCATATGTCCGCTAATATTCCAGATGTCTGTACTAAATGTTTAACTGAGAAAGGAACTTTATTTCACTGTATGTGGGAGTGTCCCAAAATGCAAATATTTTGGAAGGAAATCATGAGATGTCTGTCAAATGTATTTAAATGTATAGTTCCTATGAGTCCGAAATTATGTATATTGGGAATTTACCCTAAGAACTTTATACAAAGTCCAAGTCAGACCAAAATCCTTGATTTTGGACTCCTCCAAGCCAGGCGAGCTGTAGCGCTATACTGGACAAATATGGAGATACCATCATTAAGGGTATGGCATAAGGAACTCATGAGTTGCATTGGACTGGAAAGGTTAACATACATAACTAGGGGAAAGCAAAATGAATTTGACCAATTGTGGGAAACATATATGAATGCTGTGGATATTACTGTTTGAGAGAGAAGGAAATTGTACATTTTTATTTTTTTATTTTTATTTTTTATTAATCTATTGACTTTATTTGAGAAAGTGTAAGCAATGTGTTCATTTTTTTTTTATTTTTTTATTTTTTCTTTATGGCAGGTGCAATGGGGTATGTGTGTATGAATGTGTGTAAAAGTTGATGTCCTGTATGTAATAAAAAATCCAATAAAAATATTTAAAAAAAAACAACTGATGGAGCCTTTATTGACCCTATAGTCATGTTCAGAGCTGAAAGTGCCTTGATGTTCTTTCCAGAACTATACCCCAACCTTCACCTCATATTGTTTTCCTCATTCATACATCCCTGAACACATGCATTCAATGTCTTTATGGCTGTACAGTATGGTGTAGAATTTAGAAGCACATGATATTATTCATAGAAAATGATATATTTAAATCAAATGGTGTGTGTACCACAGAATAACATGTTATGTTGACACAAATGAATGTGTTAAATGTGTTAAAAAAAGCTTCAATATGAATATCAATTGCGTTTCATTGCGTTTCTTTGAAGTTTCGAAATTACAAGCACATAAAGCACTTGTTATAATAGAACCATGAAATAAAATTGTGTATGTACCACAGATGTGTTAATCTTAACTTCAATATCAATATTAAATTCAACAAATTGATTTTGTTTTAAATTGAATTAAACATTACTACGTATAACTCACAACTAAATTAAATACCCTAATCATGTGTCAGCCTGGGCCAACCACAAACATGTTTAGAATGTTGGTGGAATTGAATTTGTCTCTGCCAGTGCTCCTCATGTTAAGAGTGTGTGGTTTGGTTGGTTGAGGGGGGGGGGGGGGGTCTGTTTACTGCTCAATGATCCAATCCTGTGTAGAGCCCGCCTACTGTATCCGGTAATTTTGTACACACACAAATAGGCACGCACAAAGGCCGTTTCTGTATCTGGTCTAAACCAGATCTGCAACCTGTAAAGTGAACTGATCCCAGGCAGTCTAGCATTGTTGCACACTCATGCGCACCACAGACATGGACGTTGTGGCTCACGGGTGAACAGAACCTCCCTATGGAGTAAATAAACACCATAATAAACAGCACAGAATACATTGACAGGAACACACTGGAACAATTTTGGCACTGAATCTTTTAACTGAACACCGTCCCTGGTCATGTTAAATGTAGCAACAATATCATATTCACTGACTATTTACATTAATTTGCATTCAATTGCATAGCGTTTGTCCCAAGTAGCCTACATGTGGTCTAAAATGCATAGAGTTACTGTCCTGGAGGTGGTTTTGATTTCGAATGAGAAACAGTTTACGTGACATTTCAATAAACTTGTGCTCCTGAAACTGCTCATTAAGATGTTGCATTTGTTCACCAGCTTATGAGTAACAGCTGGTGATATGACACAATAATATCCTCATACTTTATCTACAGTTGACATTGAAACATTTGTATAGAGACCTGCAGAGAGGCAAGTGTTTGTTACAAGGAATAGGGTTGTGGTCAAGTTGAAGGTTTCTACAGACTTTTCAGTGACCACACACACACACACACACAGCACACACACGCACACGCACGCACACACGCACACGCACGCGCACGCGCACACACACACACACACACACACACACACACACACACACACACACACACACACACACACACACACACACACACACACACACACACACACACGCAGCTGCTAGCTCCAGTTTCATGTACCACCAACATGCACAACCCTCATCATTTTAATCAACTGTCCTTTCTGTGTAAAAACTATATAGCTATAGCAATCATTCAAAAACATGAAATGCTTCTTTGTGAGTATTTATTTTCAATGTATGTCATGTACGTCCTTGTGAAAATAGCCGATCTACAAGCTCACAACCTTTCGTATCGCAAAGCGTTGTGAGCTTGTAGATCAGCTATTTTCACAAGTTTGAGTCCCGGGGAGACATCAAATTTCTCTTATGGGTCTCGAGCTACATGGTTGTGAACCACTGATCTAGAGTAGTGTTAGTTCTTTTTTCACTCAAGTTGAATCTATTGTGTTTCTATGGTTTATTGTGCATTATTGCATATTGCAATATTTTCAAAATATATTATTTTGAAATCCTGCCATTTAGGCCTTTCGAACACCTCTGACATGTGCGTTAAGGACATGTCTGTGAGATGGAAATATGCATTATTTGTCACAGTACATTGTTTGTTTACTTTACTTTTACTTTTACTTACTTTACTTTTACTTTACTGTATACTTTTGTGTCTGTCTGCTTGTGGTTAATTGTTTTATTGGCTTATGTACTTTGCAGAAGGAGACTGGAGTTAGTGGTTATATTCAGGGTTAGTGCTAAATGTAGGTTTATTTAGGATGATGTACAGTGGTTGTACCTTCAAAATGTCAGGGGTGGTGCCTCTCTGGTGCCTCTGTGGTACCACCTACTTTGTGGTACCACTTTTTTTCTATGTGGTGCCACTAGATGGCGGTAGAGAGCAACTAATGGCCAGACACAGGCATGTTGTGTCTATTTGAGACAGGGCTGCTTCCAGTCAACAGATAGAAGCTGCAATTGAAGCTGAACTTGTTGAGAAGTGAAACAAATAATTGTATGGGTTATATTATCAAGATGTATTTTGGTAAATTGCACTCAGTGGGCTATTAAATATAACCCTCAGGAATGAAACATAAAAAAAAAAAAACATTTTACTTAAGTAAAAGTAGCAATACCACAATATAAAAATACTCTATTACATCTAAAAGGCCTGTGTTCAAAATGTTACTTGAGTAAAAGTACAAAAGTATTGGCATCAAAATATACTTAAAGTACCAAAAGTAAAAGTACTAAAATGTTTTAAAGCTATTTTCAAATGGTATAAAATAGGGCTAAAGTGGTTAATGTATATGTTTTATAATATAACAATTTATATCTGCAAAGTAACTAAAGTTTTCAAACAATTGTAGTGGAGTAAAAGTACAATATTTGCCCCTGCAGATGTAGTGGAGTGGAAGTAAAAGTACAGTAATACTCCAGTAAAGTAAAAAACACCATCATTTTTCATAAGGTTCTGGGCGACCCAAGTGGGAATCGTACCCCAACCTCTAACTTTACAGATCCCTTTCATTAACCACTACACTACTGGTATAGTTGATGTGATAGCTGTATCAGATCAGAAGACACTACACACAGAAGGGGCATCTCACTTCAGCTGAAACAGAGAAGTGTTACTTGAGTAAAAGTACAAAAGTATTGGCATCAAAATAGACTTAAAGTACCAAAAGTAAAAGTACTAAAATGTTTGAAAGTAGTCAATCTACAAGCTTGTAGATCGGCTATTTTCAAATGGTATAAAATAGGGCTAAAGTGGTTAATGTATATGTTTTATAATATAATCATTTATATCTGCAAAGTAACTAAAGTTTTCAAACAATTGAAGTGGAGTAAAAGTACAATATGCCCCTGCAGATGTAGTGGAGTAGAAGTAAAAGTAATAAAGTATTGGCATCAAAATATACTTAAAGTACCAAAAGTAAAAGTACTAAAATGTTTTGAAAGTAGAAAAAAAATGGATTGGAAGAGGGAGAGAGAGAGAAAGAGAGAGAGAGAGGGGGGGGGGGGTTTACATTATTTGAGGTAAGGGGGAAGGGATCTAGAAGAATTGATCTACCAAGCCAAAACAGGTTATGCTAATGCACACATCCTGCCAAGGAGTCTGTCTGGTCTCCCAAAAACATGTTCTTGACAGTGAAAATCATATACTGTATTTGAACAGAGCTGCAAGAACTTACATTTTCAAGTTAAAGTTACTGTTACTGTTATATTAGCCCTTTAAAGTTGTTTCAATGGTTACATTGAGTGAGGCCTGCAGTGTTTAAACTGGTACACAGGATTGCTTTGGTTTTTGGATTGGATGATTGCAAAAGAGATTGTTTCTTTATAACAAATATGTTTATTACATTAAAGAATATTAGCCAAACCAACCACATAAAAACAGTTTGAATCGGAAACGACAGTTCCATAAAGTTATTTGCCTCTCCAGCAGGAATTGAACTCTGATCTCACTCTTGGAAGTCAGTCTCACTAACCACTGCACTAGTGGTGCAGATGGTGTGTGTGTGTGTGTGTGTGTGTGTGTGTGTGTGTGTGTGTGTGTGTGTGTGTGTGTGTGTGTGTGTGTGTGTGTGTGTGTGTGTGTGTGTGTGTGTGTGTGTGTGTGTGTGTGTGTGTGTGTGTGTGTGTGTGTGTGTGTGTGTGTGTGTGTGTGTGTGTGTGTGTGTGTGTGTGTGTGACTATCGTTGTAGACAGACTATTGTCAACTATCTGAGATATGATTTTCACTGTCAAGAACATGTTTTTGGGAGACTAGACAGACTCCTTGGCAGGATGTGTGCATTAGCATAACCTGTTTTGGCTTGGTAGATCAATTCACTTCTATATCCCTTCCCCCTTACCTCAAATAATGTAAACCCCCCCTTCTCTCTCTCTCTCTTTCTTCCAATCCATTTTTTTTTCTACTTTCAAAACATTTTAGTACTTTTACTTTTGGTACTTTAAGTATATTTTGATGCCAATACTTTGCTACTTTTACTTCTACTCCACTACATCTGCAGGGGCAAATATTGTACTTTTACTCCACTACAATTGTTTGAAAACTTTAGTTACTTTGCAGATATAAATGATTATATTATAAAACATATACATTAACCACTTTAGCCCTATTTTATACCATTTGAAAATAGCCGATCTACAAGCTTGTAGATTGACCACTTTCAAACATTCTAGTACTTTTACTTTTGGTATGCCCCTTCTGTGTGTAGTATCTTGTGATCTGACACAGCTATCACATCAACTATACCAATAGTGTAGTGGTTAATGAAAGGGATCTGTAAAGTTGGAGGTTGGGGTACGATTCCCACTTGGGTCGCCCAGAACCTTATGAAAAATTATGGTGTTTTTTACTTTACTGGAGTATTACTGTACTTTTACTTCCACTCCACTACATCTGCAGGGGCAAATATTGTACTTTTACTCCACTACAATTGTTTGAAAACTTTAGTTACTTTGCAGATATAAATTGTTATATTATAAAACATATACATTAACCACTTTAGCCCTATTTTATACCATTTGAAAATAGCCGATCTACAAGCTTGTAGATCGGTTACTTTGAAACATTTTAGTACTTTTACTTTTGGTACTTTAAGTATATTTTGATGCAAATACTTTTGTACTTTTACTCAAGTAACATTTTGAACACAGGCCTTTTGGTTGTAATAGAGTATTTTCATATTGTGGTATTGCTACTTTTACTTTAGTAAAATGTCTGTGCACTTCTTCCACCATGAAACACAGTTGTGTTTAAAGGCATTGTAGGGAGTTCAGACATAATCAAAGAAAAAAACTGTTGTCAAACACCGCCCCTCCAGCAGTTCTTTTCCCCGACCACCAGGGGGTGACGCAGGGGGGACTTTTTAAATGAGTCATGCCCAAAATAGGTTGCCTTATGCGGATACAATTCGCGGAAATGCCCGACCCTACGGTTCTCTGAATTTATATTTTTAAATAGGCTCTTTCATGATAAATTGACCACATATATGAAGCTAAACAACTAAATTCTATCCAAACGATTTTTTAAAAGTAAATTATGTGCCTCAAAAAAGAAGTTTGAGAGCGTTTTAAAACCGAAAGTAAAAAGTTGATACGGGCACGGACGCGCACGGACACGCACATGCGTGCGTTAATTTACGACCCGGACATAAACAACATGAACATAAACAGAAGGGAAAATACGGATTTCAGACAGAGGACTGTGTTTCAATGAAGGAAAACACCCCAGCATCATTATATAGTGGCTGATAGAGGCGAGAAAATGCAAAAAATATATATATACATATTTTTTAAATTTAGGCTTAATGTTCCCTACAATGCCTTTAAAGAAACAATTGCTTTTGAATTCATCCTAAGGACTCTGCATTATTTTCTATGTTTACAAAAAATAAAAATAACAATCACTTTTAAATGCATTCACCCTTCCCCTGCTGCTAATAATGTACTGTTCATGGACTCACATGCGCCACATCGTGGGCGATCAGCCACACTACACCTTAAAAAAAGGTGTCAAATGTGGCACCACCAAGTAGTGGTGGTACCACAGTGGCACCACAGAGGCACTCAGATGGTATTACTGCCATTCTCAAGTGCTAACCACTGTACTTGTAGTGCTCACAGTGTTCAATGTGCGCAGGGGGAAACGTGTTTCCTACAGCACTACAGACAGCGACTCTGGCAATACCGTCACATAAAACACACTATGGCATTGTTTTACTAACAACAGGCTGCCATGGCTTTTTAATTAAAATCAAATACGACACTTTCCCGACTAATAAACATTCTGTCACAGGCAATTAACAAAGCTTAGCTGATACAGCAATTCTAATAACAGAAATCTTTTTAGAATTACGTGCAGAATTGTCGTGTGCTCAGTTTGCAATGTATTATCAAATAGCCTAAACACAATAAGATTTGCGCACACACAGTGGCCAGCAGGCTATACGGCACAGAGACCCATCAGAACAAATAGGCTATACAGTATGGCAAGGCACCAGTTATCAAAAGTTCAACTTCAAAACATATTACAGTATGGCAGTTGAAAGGCACAGCGGCCCATCAGAACACAATACAGTTACAGTAAACTAAAGCATTATCAGTTGGCACAGCGGCCAGAACACAATACAGTAGACTATAGCATGGCAGCCCATCAGGACATAAACAGTCTGGCACAGACTGTTTTTTTTTTTTGTGTTTAATATACACAACAAGTTGAGAGCAATTTCTTCTTTACAAAACCCAAGCCAGCCAGGGTAATACACATTCCAGTACAATAGAGCTTTTAACCAAATAAATGAGCTATTACCTTTTTACCTACAATATTCCAAATGTGATCTTGAGCTCTGGGGTGATGGTAATTCCCTCATGTCAACAACTCGATAGACAATTTACACATTCAGGTGGCGATGTATCAACGCTAGTTGCTTCTGTGCTTTTCTTAATTGATTTGGGCCCACCAAAGAAATCTGACATTTGTTTGTTTCTGTGACAGACTTGACATGACAGTTGCTGATCTGGTGAAGCAGGGTCGTTGGTGGTTGGTGGTTTGATTGAGCAACATAATGGTAAGTTTGAGCGATATTTCCTACCATACCATACCATACCATACAAGACAAGACAAGACATAAACAAGGGTTAATTGATAGTGAGCCAGCCATTGTTCAGAAATATACCGGACAGGGTGATAGACCCTGATGCAAAGCGGAGGGGTCTTTATCACCCTGGGGGGGGGGGGGGGGGATTTCTCAACAATGACCGGCTCACTGTCAATTATACTACTTATTACATGGCTGCTTAATAAAGCAATTCATTATTTGACCCAAACATACAAGAAAACAATTTTATTGATTAGAAAGGATTTAATTATGTACAGTATGAAAGTAGTCTATTATGCCAGGCGTATCCAGTGTCATACTGTCGGCTCGCAGAAATGTGGTAGTTAGTGTCAATCAAATATCAACGTTCTGGTACTGCATTGTCTATTTCTCTCCTCAAACATTTTCATAATCATTCTTCAGTGTACTGTTTTGCTGTAAATTGCATTGTGTTTATTTACTTGGCCCCACCATGTTGGATATGGCAAAAACAAATCACCATGGGCTGATATGAACCAGTAGCTCAGGCTCTATCCATAGCAGTGGTTTGTTATTGATAGCAGCGGTCATTATTTAAAAATAACAGACCACTGAATTCAGTGATTAACCAATCAGAATCAAGCATTTAACCAGTGTTATAACATTGTTTAATAATGTTCAGTGATGATATGATATAATAAAATGACTGTTATGTACAACACTTTGTGTACAACAGGATGCTGGTGTCGATTTGACTTTAAAAAAAATGGATGAAGCAAAAGGTGAGTTTTTTGTCAGTAATATAGTTCAATGCTTGACTTGACCATTGAGTAAGGTGTTTACTTGTGCTACCTTTGAGTGTATATCCTTAATATCGTATTGCAAATATATAAATGCCCCCAGTTGTAATGCTTTATGTATGTGAGGATGTAGAGATGCAGAGCTTTATTTTTCATTGATATAATAATGTCATTTTCTCTGATAAATGTACCGCCAATTAACCACTCTATTTTTCTGTTTCAAACAGCACATGTTGTGAAACAGCACAGGGCAGATTTTATTCAAAAGGTTGTCACAGTGATGCCTATAGTAGACAGTTTAGGAATCATGGTCCATCCTGAGCTGTATACTGGGATTCAAGCAGAGAAGACGAGACAGGACCAAATGAGGAAACTGTATACAACTGTACTAGATCCAGGGGGAACACGCGTCAAAGCAGCATTTTACGATGCCCTTAATCAACACCAACCCCACATGTTGGATAGTTGTGGTGAGATCAAATGTCAATAGATTTTTTTTCTCCACTTAGCTTTTTCAAATAATTTTCCTACAATAGTTGTCACTTTAGTTTAAAAGAACAAGGGCCAGCACACGCAACATTATAAGTATCATAGGGTGGATGTGTTTCACCAAGACAGCCTTCTTCAGCTCCTATCTTTGCATTACTAGACACATCTATAATCCATCATGTCAATATTTCTAAACAACATAGCCTACTGTACATTATAATGTAAATGTACACATAACAAACATTTAATACATTGTCATGAAAGAAAACTAATCCAAAATACCTCATTCTGAGGTCATGTTTCAATATGGTCTGGTCAACTGCTCCAGGGGCCAACATGCCCCCCCCCCCCCCCAAAAAAAAAGGTTGACAGGTTGAGAACCACTGCTCTAGAAAGCAGTATAATATGTTTATTCAAATCTTTCACAGAATGGGAGGGAGTAACAAAGGGAGACAGCTTTAACAAGATGGAAATGAATAGATTTAAATTTAATAGATGGAAACAATTTATCTTGCATCGAAGCCTACGTTTTAAATTGAACGATCCAACTACACTGCTAAGTAAATCGCAACTTTATCGCTACTTCTAGTGTGACTTGCATCAATCTAAAAGAGCTTAGCAATGCAAATCATTGATTGTATCCACACAGAGGCTACTAAAAGTTGTGCCTATTATGTTTAAATGTTCAAGTAGGGTGTTGTCCTAAAAGAACATATCTACAAATTAAGAACACATCGCAAAGCAACATATTATCTTGTAGATCTACTCAGCATTACCTAGAAATGACAATAAATCAGGGACCTCTTGATGAGATCATAAACAGTACAGACATTAACCAACCCCAGGGTCAGAACACATTTTACCAAATGAACAAAACTTTTTAAGTGATTACAATGTTACTTAGCCCAATCTTTATGGTAGAGTATGTTAATACAACATAACATAACATACAATTGGGGTGGTTGCATTTAGTCATCCCACTTTTTTGTTGAAACATGGTAATAATGTATATGGTTTGACACGACTGGTTAACAAATGCCTGAAGGAAGGAACTTCTATTTCTACCCTGAGCAAGCTAATCGCTCAGTGGCAAATATGTCAGCACTGCTGCCGGAGGCCCCTATTTAAGCGTAATTAATTTATGGATAAAAATTAAAAGCAATAAAGTCATGTTAAAACTTTATTGTTGTCTCATCTTTAAACCAAATACTAGAAAAATATCAATAGTAGTATTGATAAAGACTGCTATTAACATATTAAAGGAGCTACACCATGAATTTAAAAAATAATAATAATATTTGATATCATATTGTTTATGTCCCTCAAACGTTTTTCAAAAGGTTTGAGCCTAAATCAAGCCTCAGATATACTCATTCCAACTAACTTCTCTCTGGCTTATAAAGCACTTTCACCTGCAATACCACATTGTCCTGTTTGGCACGGGGCGCTATTGAGCCAGTTTGTATGCATGTTATGTCCTGGTTCTGTGTGGAAAAAGTAAAAAAAAAAAATAAGAAAAAAAAAATAAATAAAATAAATATTATTATTATTATTTTTTTTGATTTTGTTTTTGTTGGTTAGAACTGAAAAACGGGAGGAATTGTTCCCAGACGTGACGTAGGGTGGGGGAACAAATCTGACGGACTGTTTTCAGACCAATTTACATAAAAAACACAGATAGCCTATGAAAGCCTGCATGCTCGAAGTCGGGTATTTGTTGGAACAGAAGAGAGGTGGGGGAGACCAAAAACACACAAAAATGAAGAAAAAGTTAAAATTCATGGTGTAGACCCTTTAAAGTGATTTACCCTACCTTTAATATCTGCGACTATGTCATAACACATATCACTCACTCTAGCAGATGTCAGTGATGTTGGAGAGTCTTCAGGCAGCAGTCTCCTGACAGCATCCTCCCAGCCTCCACAGAAAGGTAATCATTCATGTATTTGTTTAAAAGGAGATTAGGACTAATCAGGCAAGTGTATACAGTTAGTGTGCAGAGTAAACATAATTATGTATTTTCCCCAAAACATAGTCTGAATTTCACATGATTGTGAAATACTTCATAATTTTGTCCGGTCAGAATGTTTGTTTACTGTAAACTGGTGGTCGTCATTATCCATGTGCTTCTGTTGATTGGAAGTAGGAGCTGCATTAAAGGTGCAAAACTGCATGAGTGGGTGCCTTATAACTTTAACTAAGGGACATAAGGAACCTTATGCAACAGAGTTTTTGTTATGTGTAGTGTTACAGTGGCTGAATGTTTTCTGTATCACCTTTACTTTTACAATTAAATTAACAAAGTAGATCAGGCCTATATTGTATTGTATTGTCATCATGTACTGATCACATTAGAGGTTCTACACTCGTTTTCAAGTGTTATAATGTATTTGTATGTATAATGTTAAGAAAACACACCTTTCTATCAATATCTTAAGGAATTACTTTGTTCCTTACAGATTTGCTCGTGGACACACAAGAACATGTAAAACAACGTGTTTCCTTCTACCAAAAAAATCTAAAAAAGTTAGTTGTCAAACCATTTACGTCTGTACCTGAAGGGACATTCCAAATGGAGGATAAGGAGCTTTTCGAAGTATGCTACACACATGTCAGGGTCATAAAAGTGGAGAACACAGAGGTCAGCAGTGAGCATGAGGTCACACAGATGGAGATGAAGAAAGCAGGGCAGGAAATCCAACTCAGTGAAATCTTTAAATCACCTTCTGGACAAAACATCAGAACAGTAATGACAATTGGTATCGCAGGAATTGGCAAATCCTTTCTCGTTCACAAGTTTGTTTCTGACTGGGCAAAGAAAGAAACTGAACTTCCCCATCTCACATTCGTGTTCCAATTCCGCCATCTAAATTTGTTGCAGGGAAAAAAGTTTAGTTTGTCACAACTAATTCACGAATGCATCTACGCAACCCAATTCATCCCGGAAAAGGATCTCAATGATATCTTTACAAAGCTGCAGGAGTCAGGAATCACAGATTATGACAATAGTCCCGTCAAACTTCTGTTTGTGTTTGATGGTCTTGATGAGAGCAAGCTAAAACTACACTTCAAGACAAACAAAGCCATTGACCTTTCCACCTCACTGGAAGTCTTATTGGTAAACCTCATGGAAGGGAAACTGCTACGCTGTGCTCACATCTGGATAACCACACGCCCTGCAGCGGCCAAACAGATCCCTTCACGCTTCGTTGACATAGTGACAGAGGTGACAGGGTTCAGTGATGACAAGAAGAAGGAGTACATCATGAAGAGATTCAGTGATGAGAACCAGGCCAACAGAATCATCTCACACATCAATGAATCAAGGAGCCTCCACATCATGTGTGAAATCCCAGTCTTCTGTTCTATCACCTCCACAGTTCTGAAGGACATGTTGAAGACAGACGAGACAGTAGAGCTGCCCAAGACCCTGACTGAGATGTACGGCCGCTTCCTGTCGGTTCAGACAAGGAGGGATGGGGAGAAGTATGAGACAGAGGTTGATAGAACTGTTCTTCTGAACCTGGCCAGACTGGCGTTTGAACATCTGAAGACAGGCAACCTCATCTTCTACAAAACAGACCTGGAAAAATGTGGATTTGGTATAAAAGAAGCCCCACAGTACTCAGCCTTGTGCAAAGTGATCTTCAAAAAGGACAGTGATTTCAAGGAAGAACCCATCTACTGCTTTGTTCATCTGAGCATTCAGGAGTTTCTTGCTGCAGTTTACCTGTTCCACTGTTTCACAGAGCAGAAGATGAAGGTTTTAGAAACATTCCTGGCTCACTGGAAGATATCCCTGAAATTAAGAAAGGTCCGGTCCCTGGATGACTTCCTGAAATATACCATGCGAAAAGCTCTAAAGAGTGAAAACGGCCACCTGGACCTCTTTGTGCGTTTCCTTCATGGCCTCTCACTGGAGTCCAATCGGCGTCTGTTGAAAGGCCTGCTGGGTCAGACAGAGAACAGCCCAGAGAGCGTCCAGAAAGTCATCCAGAACCTAAAGGAGATGAACACTGAAGCCTCTCCTGACAGATGTATCAACATCTTCCACTGTCTGATGGAGATGAAGGACCAGTCAGTATATCAGGACATCCAAACATACCTGAAGTCAGAGAACAAGAGGGGGGAGACACTCTCTGAGATCCAGTGTTCAGCTCTGGCCTACATGCTGCAGATGTCAGAGGAGGTTCTGGATGAGTTGAAGCTGAGCACATTCAACACATCCTTGGAGGGGCGAAGGAGACTGATCCCAGCTTTGAGGAACTGCATGAAGGCTAAGTTAGTAGTCATGTCAATATCAACACATTAGAACAGTCAAAACCATTCTAAAGCCCTTCAGTCATGTTATACATTTTGACTTGCTTTAATGTATTTATTTTATCTGTTAGGGTTATAGGGGATTGTTTTGACTTAATATATTAAATATAAAACACTTCATATTCATATCATATATATAATACTAGCATTAGTTGTTGTAATATTAGTATTATGGCCCATCACAACAAACATATGATGAGTTGGGACAGATTTGATCACCTGTCAATATTTGCCAGACCCAGAGGGTCGGCCTACATGAGGCTTTGTCCCTATTTCGTCCATACATGGGCATAAATGTCTGTCCATCTTTTGTCCCCCTTTCGTCCCCCTGTTCTTTCATCTATACATGGGCATAGAAGGGACCTCGTATGACGTGACTTTGCATGACACGTCATGCAAAGTCATTCGCATGACATTCAGATTTCAATCACTAGGGGTCTGGCAGTACCAGGTCTCCTGGTTCCCTTGTTTACATCAACCAAAGCAACGTAACCCTTCCCTCATAACTAACTAGGTCTTAATTTGTACCTGCCTGCTGCGCTCCGGGAAATCTAGAAGGTGCTCCGTCACCTCAAATACAAATACGTTTTTCATTTTAGTGTATTTAGTATTAATTAAACTTTCACATTTTCCCCTCAATGTTCCTTCCTGCAATGGAAAAGGACTTTATTATTCACTGTTAGAAAAATGGCCCTTGAGCCAGGTGATCTGACTCTTCCGCTCACGTTAGTTGCATAGGACTCCGCAAGTAAGGCAAAGGCCCCGCCTCCCCCGGGGATAGATAGATAGATAGATAGATTGATAGATAGATAGATAGATAGATAGATAGATAGATAGATAGATAGATAGATAGATAGATAGATAGATAGATAGATAGATATATAGATAGTTTTAGCATCAAAATAGCAGATCTACACAAGCTTACAAGTCGTCACGATGTGACACTCTGTAGATCTTGCAGATCAGCTATTTTCAAAACATGTTGGGGAAAAAAATACATTTTAATTTGGGGGTACTTGACATGAAAGGTTTGAGAACAACACTGGTCTAGAACAACTCTGACAGCTGGGTAGGCACAGTTTTTACAGATTGTTTGATATGGCACTCAACACCAACAACAGCAAAGCTTGGATAGAGATAAACTGCATCATATTTTAGAGAGAAATCTCAATGTATCAATCTCGATGACTTCACTGACTATCATCCACTACATCAGTGATATTATTTACAGCATCACTGCACACATTTGACTATTGTTACAGGGTGAGGGGTTACTAGGGCTATACTATACTATACTGTACATTCAACCTCACATTCCGATATGTATGTGAACATCCCCTTACCTTAGACATAGAATGTAAACGATGAAAATGTACTTTATTGGTCATTATGGTTTATTGTTCATTCTAATCTAGCATTTCACAGCCTTTATGTATTAATGCTGTTTCAAATGATACAGCAACTCAGTGGTTGCATACAGAAGCGATACTGTTAGATTGCAGTATGTATGGGAGAAAGGCTTAGCTTAGTATAAAACGGGGTGTCCATGGCACAACATATTTTCAGATGGAGGTCTGCGGCCATTGAGCATTTTCATGTGACAAAATATAGACTCCTGGGTTAATGTTAAAAGAAGAACATCTTATTTCCCCAGGCTTGTGGTCAGTTAGGTGTTTGAGTGTGTGTGTGTGTGTGTGTGTGTGTGTGTGTGTGTGTGTGTGTGTGTGTGTGTGTGTGTGTGTGTGTGTGTGTGTGTGTGTGTGTGTGTGTGTGTGTGTGTGTGTGTGTTTCTGTGAATGCATACCAAGGTGGAAATACTTAAAGGGATAGTTCACCCAAAAAAGGACTTTTTTTCTATCAATTACACACCCCATGAAGTGTTGAATTCATAAACATTTTTTTTGTTTTTGTCACATTCCTAAGCCAATAATTTGATGACCGGCGGAAAGAGGATAATGTTTCCAATAGGAGACTCAAAGTTGACACTTTGAGTCTCCTACCGGAGCCGCCGCCGATCATCAAATTATTGGCTTAGGAATGCAACAAAAACAAAAAAATCTCCATTAATTCAAGTCTACATGGGGTTTGTAATCGATAGGAAAAAAAGTAATTTTGGGGGTGAACTATCCCTTTAAAGTGAAAGTACTCATCACACAGAATGTATACAAATAATATATATATATCTTTAAATGGCAGATCTACAAGCTCACAAAATGTGTGTGTGTGTGTGTGTGTGTGTGTGTGTGTGTGTGTGTGTGTGTGTGTGTGTGTGTGTGTGTGTGTGTGTGTGTGTGTGTGTGTGTGTGTGTGTGTGTGTGTGTGTGTGCGCGCGTGTTGTATGAAGTATATTTCAGTGGTTTTTCATGTCAAGGACCCTCAAAATGTATTTGTATTTAGCTGCGGACCCCCATCTCAAAATATTTTGTTCCAAAAAATGTTTGCTTTAAAAATATATTCAAAGATTTGCACAAATGTCCTCGATTTTTCAAAAATAGCAGATCTACAAGCTCATAGCGCGGCACTCGGTGCCGCGCTATGAGCTTGTAGATCTGCTATTTTTGAATAGCCAAAGTGTAGAATAATGCTTTTTTGCTCAAATCTAAAAATGACACAGATGCGTCCCAGGTCTTAATTAGTTAAATGTGTTAAAGGGCAGATCTACAAGCTCACAAAGCATGTGTGTGCGTGTGCGTGTGCGTGTGTGTGTGTGTGTGTGTGTGTGTGTGTGTGTGTGTGTGTGTGTGTGTGTGTGTGTGTGTGTGTGTGTGTTCGTGCGTGCGTGCGTACGTGCGTGCGTGCGTGCGTGTGCGCACGCATGCACACTCGCGCGTGTGCATGTGTGTGTATGTGCAAGCATTTGTGCCTTTGTGTGTGCGTCTACAAGCTCATAGCGCGGCACCCGGTGCCGCGATACCAGCTTGTAGATCTGCTATTTTTGAATGAACAAAGTGTAAAATAATGCTTTTTAGCTCAAATCTAAAAATGACACAGATGCGTCCCAGGTCTTAATGGGTTAAATGTGTTATAAAAAAAAAGGACTTGACCAAAGACAGTTAATAAGACAGATTAACATTTTCATGTGTTCATCTCCATTCAGGTTGGATCACTGTGGACTCACAGAGAGATGCTGTGACGATCTGGCCTCCGTTCTCAGCTCTAACTCCTCTAGTCTGACCATCCTGTACCTGTATAATAACGAGCTCCACGATGCAGGCGCTAAGCGTCTCTGTGTTGGACTGAAGAGTCCACATTGTAAACTGGAGAAGCTCGGGTCAGTAGTCCTGAAGTTTGTCACAGTCCTGTCTTTTTCTTCAAGCCTGTGTGTGTGTGTGTGTGTGTGTGTGTGTGTGTGTGTGTGTGTGTGTGTGTGTGTGTGTGTGTGTGTGTGTGCGTGCGCGCGCGCGCGCGCGTGCGTGCATGTGTGTGTGTGTTTCTGTGCATGCATGCCATGGTGGAAATACTTAAAGGGATAGTTCACCCAAAAAAAAACGTATTTTCTATCAATTACACACCCCATGAAGCGTTGAATTCATGGAGATTTTTTTGTTTTTGTCGCATTCCTAAGCCAATAATTTGATGACCGGGGGAAAGAGGATAACGTTTCCAATAGGAGACTCAAAGTTGACACTTTGAGTCTCCTACCGGAGCCGCCACCGATCATCAAATTAATGGCTTAGGAATGCAACAAAAACAAAAAAATCTCCATGAATTCAAGTCTACATGGGTGTGTAATCGATAGGGAAAAAAAGTCATTTTGGGGGTGAACTATCCCTTTAAAGTGAAAGTACTCATCACACAGAATGTATACAAATGATATATATATATTTTGAAATGGCAGATCTACAAGCTCACATAATGTGTGTGTGTGTGTGTGTGTGTGTGTGTGTGTGTGTGTGTGTGTGTGTGTGTGTGTGTGTGTGTGTGTGTGTGTGTGTGTGTGTGTGTGTGTGTGTTGTATGAAGTATATTTCAGTGGTTTCTCATGTCAAGGACCCTCAAAATGTATATGTATTTAGCTGCGGACCCCCATCTCAAAATATTTTGTTCCTGGTACCCCCGCAGAAGCAAAGATTTGAGTTAAAAATGTTTGCTTTAAAAATATATTCAAAGATTTGCACAAATGTCGTAGATTTTTCAAAAATAGCAGATCTACAAGCTCGTAGTGCGGCACCCGGTGCCGCGCTATGAGCTTGTAGATCTCCCAGGTCTTAATGGGTTAAATGTGTTATAAAAAAAAGGACTTGACCAAAGACAGTTAATAAGACAGATTAACATTTTCATGTGTTCATCTCCATTCAGGTTGGAGATCTGTGGACTCACAGAGAGATGCTGTGACGATCTGGCCTCCGTTCTCAGCTCCAACTCCTCTAGTCTGACCATCCTGGACCTGGACCGAAACGAGCTACACGATGCAGGCGCTAAGCGTCTCTGTGTTGGACTGAAGAGTCCACATTGTAAACTGAAGGAGCTCAGGTCAGTAGTCCTGAAGTTTGTCACAGTCCTGTCTTTTTCTTCAAGCCTGTCTGTCTCTCTCCCTGGTGTCTTTTCTTTGGCTTGTAAATCTATGTTGCAGATTGGTCCAGTCAAATTGACTGACATCACGTGATGGATATGAGTCCAAAAATACACAAACTAATTAAACTAGTACATTTTCACCTTCCAAATTGTTCCGACTTCATTTATGTATTTATTTTATGTTTACCAAACAGAAAATGTAGTAGTTTTTCCTGTTCCATGACCACCACGGTACCACCATAACACATTATATAATGCAAGGGTTTTCAAAGTGGGGACCGCGTACCCCCAGGGGTCCTTGAGGGGTTCCAGGGGGTCCCTTTCAAAGTGTGATAATAATAGCACCAACAACTGTTCAATCTACAAGCTCGCAACACGTTGCAACTTTTAACAACATACCTCGTGTATGGGGGTCAATGGCAGAAAATACTTTCAGATGGAGGTTTCATGTGACCAAAATATAGGCTCCTGGGTTAATGTGGTTAAAAGAAGAACATGAAATTTTCCCAGGCCTTTGGCCTGTGTGTGTGTGTGTGTGTGTGTGTGTGTGTGTGTGTGTGTGTTGTGTGTGTGTGTGTGTGTGTGTGTGTGTGTGTGTGTGTGTGTGTGTGTGTGTGTGTGTGTGTGTGTGTGTGTGTGTGTGTGTGTGTGTGTGTGTGTGTGTGTGTTTTTGTGTGTGAGTGTGTTATCTGGTATTAATTAACCCATGAAGGCCTGAGGTTCCGATACTACAAAATGTCTTCTAAATCCTAACAGTTTTTTTGAAAAAACTTATGTTGGTATATCAGTGGTTTTTAAACTTTTTCATGTCAAGGACCCCCAAAATGTATATGTATTTAGTCGCGGACCCCCATCTAAAAATATTTTTTGTTCCAGGGACCCCCCAGGAGAAAAACATTGAGTTACAAATGTTCATTTTCAAAATATATTCAAAGATTTGCACAAATTTCCTCGATTTTTCCAAAATAGCAGATCTACAAGCTTGTAGCGCGGCACTCGGTGCCGCGCTACGAGAACCTTGGGGTGGTTCCAGGGGGTCTGCATCAAAATGTGATAATAATAGCACCAACAACTGTTCAATCTACAAGATCACAACACGTTGCAACTTTAACAACATAAATCGTGTATGGGGGTCCATGGCACAACATATTTGCAGATGGAGGTCTGCGGCCATGAAGCATTTTCATGTGACCAAAATATGGACTCCTGGGTTAATGTGGTTCAAAGAAGAACATCTTATTTTCCCAGGCCTGTGCGTGCGTGCGTGCGTGCGTGCGTGCGTGCGTGCGTGCGTGCGTGCGTGCCTGTGTGTGGTGTCACTGTGTGTGTGTGTGTGTGTGTGCGTGTGCGTGTGCGTGTGCGTGTGCGTGTGTGTGTGTGTGTGTGTGTGTGTGTGTGTGTGTGTGTGTGTGTGTGTGTGTGTGTGTGTATGTGTGTGTGTGTGTGTGCATGCATGCGTGCCTTTGTGTGTGCTTGCTGTATGAACTGAAGTGAAATGTATTATGATTTGTATTGTGGAATAGTGGTTTATAAATGCTTTATGTGTGTTTGTGGTTGGATGGGGTGGTGGCTGCACTTTGTATATCTGTTTATTTATAATTATTTGTTATTTTATTGTGAAGCACACTGTGCACACGCACACACGCACTCTGTGTGCGTGTGCGTGTGCGTGTGCGTGTGCGTGTGCGTGTGTGTGCGTGTGCGTGCGCGTGCGTGTGCAGGTGCATGTGCATGTGCATGTGCATGTGCATGTGCATGTGCATGTGCATGTGCGAGTGTGGTGTCACTGTGGGGTGTGTGTGCGTGCGTGCATGCATTTGTGTGTGTCTGGTTGTATGAAGTATATTTCAGTGGTTTTCAAACTTTTTCATGTCAAGGACCCTCAAAATGTATATGTATTTAGCCGCGGACCCTCATCTTGAAATATTTTGTTCCAGGGGCACCACCGAAAGCAAAGATTTGAGTTACAAATGTTCGCTTTAAAAATATATTCAAACATTTGCACAAATTTCCTCAATTTAAAAAAAACATAGCAGATCTACAAGCTCATAGCGCGGCACTCGGTGCCGCGCTATGAGCTTGTAGATCTGCTATTTTTGAATATGGCCAAAGTGTAAAATAATGCTTTTTAGCTCAAATCTAAAAATGACACAGATGCGTCCCAGGTCTTAATGGGTTAAATGTCTTATACAAAAAAAAAGGACTTGACTAAAGACAGTTAATAAGACAGATTAACATTTTCATGTGTTCATCTCCATTCAGGTTGGAGAACTGTGGACTCACAGAGAGATGCTGTGACGATCTGGCTTCCGCTATCAGCTCCAACTCCTCTAGTCTGACCATCCTGTACCTGTCTGGTAACACGCTCCACGATGCAGGCGCTAAGCGTCTCTGTGTTGGACTGAAGAGTCCACATTGTAAACTGAAGGGGCTCTGGTCAGTAGTCCTGAAGTTTGTCACAGTCCTGTCTTTTTCTTCAAGCCTGTCTGTCTCTCTCCCTGGTGTCTTTTCTTTGGCTTGTAAATCTATGTTGCAGATTGGTCCAGTCAAATCGACTGACATCACGTGATGATATGAGTCCAAAAATACACAAACTAATGAAACGAATACAGTTTCACCTTCCAAATTGTTCCGACTTAATTTATGTATTTATTTAATGTTTACCAAACAGAAAATGTAGTAGTTTTTCCTGTTCCATGACCACCACGGTACCACCATAACACATTATATAATGCAAGGGTTTTCAAAGTGGGGTCCGCGTACCCCCAGGGGTCCTTGAGGGGTTCCAGGGGGTCCCTTTCAAAATGTGATAATAATAGCACCAACAACTGTTCAACCACTTTAACTCTATATCGGCTATTTGAAATCTACAAGCTCGCAACACGTTGCAACTTTTAACAACATACCTAGTGTATGGGGGTCCATGGCAGAAAATACTTTCAGATGGAGGTTTCATGTGACCAAAATATAGGCTCCTGGGTTAATGTGGTTAAAAGAAGAACATGAAATGTTCCCAGGCCTTTGGCCTGTGTGTGTGTGTGTGTGTGTGTGTGTGTGTGTGTGTGTGTGTGTGTGTGTGTGTGTGTGTGTGTGTGTGTGTGTGTGTGTGTGTGTGTGTGTGTGTGAGTGTGTTATCTGGTTTTAATTAACCCATTAAGGCCTGAGGTTCCGATACTACAAAATGTCTTCTAAATCCTAACAGTTTTTTTGAAAAAACGTATGTTGTTATATCAGTGGTTTTCAAACTTTTTCATGTCAAGGACCCCCAAAATGTATATGTATTTAGCCGCGGACCCCCTTCTAAAAATATTTTTTGTTCCAGGGACCCCCCAGGAGAAAAACATTGAGTTACAAATGTTCGTTTTCAAAATATATTCAAAGATTTGCACAAATTTCCTCGATTTTTCCAAAATAGCAGATCTACAAGCTCGTAGCGCGGCACTCGGTGCCGCGCTACGAGCTTGTAGATCTGCTATTTTTGAATAGCCAAAGTGTAAAATAATGCTTTTTAGCTCAAATCTAAGAATAAAAAACACTAAAAACACAGATGCGTCTCAGGTCTTAATGGGTTAAATGTGTTATAAAAAAAAGGACTTGACCAAAGACAGTTAATAAGACAGATTAACATTTTCAAGTGTTCATCTCCATTCAGGTTGGAGATCTGTGGACTCACAGAGAGATGCTGTGACGATCTGGCCTCCGTTCTCAGCTCCAATTCCTCTAGTCTGACACGCCTGTACCTGTCCCGTAACGCGCTCCACGATGCAGGCGCTAAGCGTCTCTGTGTTGGACTGAAGAGTCCACATTGTAAACTGGTGTATCTCAGGTCAGTAGTCTTGAAGTTTATCACAGTCCTGTCTTTTTCTTCAAGCCTGTCTGTCTCTCTCCCTGGTGTCTTTTCTTTGGCTTGTAAATCTATGTTGCAGATTGGTCCAGTCAAATTGACTGACATCACGTGATGGATATGAGTCCAAAAATACACAAACTAATTAAACTTATACATTTTCACCTTCCAAATTGTTCCAACTTCATTTATGTATTTATTTTATGTTTACAAAACAGAAAATGTAGTAGTTTTTCCTGTTCCATGACCACCACGGTACCACCATAACACATTATATAATGCAAGGGTTTTCAAAGTGGGGTACCCCCAGGGGTCCTTGAGGGGTTCCAGGGGGTCCCTTTCAAAATGTGATAATAATAGCACCAACAACTGTTCAACCACTTTAACTCTATATCGGCTATTTGAAATCTACAAGCTCGCAACACGTTGCAACTTTTAACAACATACCTCGTGTATGGGGGTCCATGGCAGAAAATACTTTCAGATGGAGGTTTCATGTGACCAAAATATGGGCTCCTGGGTTAATGTGGTTAAAAAAAGAACATGAAATGTTCCCAGGCCTTTGGTCTGTGTGTGTGTGTGTGTGTGTGTGTGTGTGTGTGTGTGTGTGTGTGTGTGTGTGTGTGTGTGTGTGTGTCTGTGTGTCTGTGTGTGTGTGTGTGTGTGTGTGTGTGTGTGTGTGTGTGTGTGTGTGTGTGTGTATCTGTGAGTGTGTTATCTGGTATAGGCCTGAGGTTCCGATTCTACAAAATGTCTTCTAAATCCTAACAGTTTTTTGAAAAAACTTATGTTGTTATATCAGTGGTTTTCAAACTTTTTCATGTCAAGGACCCCCAAAATGTATATATTAGCCGCGGCAAAGGCCATCAAAAAATGTTTTTTTTCCAGGGACCCCCCAGGAGAAAAAAAAAGAGTTACAAATGTTCGCTTTAAAAATGTATTCAAAGATTTGCACAAACTGCCTCGATTTTTCAAAAATAGCTCGTAGCCGCGGTACGAGAACCTTGGGGTGGTTCCAGGGGGTCCGCATCAAAATGTGATAATAAGAGCACCAACAACTGTTCAACCACTTGAAATCTACAAGCTCACAACATGTTGCAACTTTAACAACATAAATCGTGTATGGGGGTCCATGGCACACACAAAGTACCAGATATTTATACAAAAGATTTGAAAGACGCTCTTTTGGGTCAGAGCTCCTCCTGTCCCTATTTTCAACCAATCACAGGCTGATCCGTCGTGGCCGAGCGGACAGCCAACTGCGCATACTAATAGGGTCACACATGAGAATCAATTCAACAATAATCTGCTTTCAGTACAGAACCACATTTCACAATTAAGTTTCATTATGAGATTAATACTTTGCACATTATACCCTTTAAAATGACACCAAGGATCATGTTCCCATTCATCTGTAAACAATAGTTACTCAATGAGGCTTTTAATAACGCAGGAATCAATTCAGAGTGGATACTCTTTACTTCTCCTGGCTTCTACTTTAGTTAAAATTACACAGGCCCTAGTTAAAGACTTTGTTCATTTTACTTCAGTATATGTTTTCACCAAAGATAGTAGTTACACACTCAAAGCAACTTTGTGTTGTATCCAAGTGATTTGAGTAAGTTTGTAGCATATGCTGGCTTTTGGACACAGTTCCTGAAAGGCCATTCAAACAGGTAGACCTATGCTAAATAGATTCACAGGAGGAGAGAGCCTCAAAGGAGATGATCACAATAAGACAAAAGCTTCCCTTCCTGGTGCAAACACAAGTCTCTTTGGTTAACCAAGGCGAGGTGTTTGCCTTTGTCTCCCCAAACACCCATTTGGTCGTCTCTCCCAGCAAATGGTCGGTCTCTCTGTTATGCCATTTTAAAGAACCTTTTGCTCATTTTTATGTATGATTATGGCTGGAATATACAACAAGCTCAAATCTAAAAATGACATATATGCGTCTCAGGTCTTAATGGGTTAAATGTGTCATAAAAAAAAGGACTTGACCAAAGACAGTTAATAAGACAGATTAACATTTTCATGTGTTCATCTCCATTCAGGTTGAAGCACTGTGGACTCACAGAGATATGCTGTGACGATCTGGCCTCCGCTATCAGCTCTAACTCCTCTAGTCTGACCATCCTGAACCTGAAGGGTAACGAGCTCCACGATGCAGGCGCTAAGCGTCTCTGTGTTGGACTGAAGAGTCCACATTGTAAACTGGAGGAGCTCGAGTAAGTAGTCCTGAAGTTTGTCACAGTCCTGTCTTTTTCTTCAAACCTGTCTGTCTCTCTCCCTGGTGTCTTTTCTTTGGCTTGTAAATCTATGTTGCAGATTGGTCCAGTCAAATTGACTGACATCACAAGATGATATGAGTCCAAAAATACACAAACTAATTAAACTAATACATTTTCACCTTCCAAATTGTTCCGACTACATTTATGTTTTTAATTTATGTTTACCAAACAGAACATGTAGTAGTTTTTCCTGTTCCATGACCACCACGGTACCACCATAACACATTATATAATGCAAGAGTTTTCAAAGTGGGGTCCGCGTACCCCCAGGGGTCCTTGAGGGGTTCCAGGGGGTCCGCATCAAAATGTGATAATAATAGCACCAACAACTGTTCAATCTACAAGCTCATAACACGTTGCAACTTTTAACAGACATACCTCGTGTATGGGGGTCCATGGCAGAAAATACTTTCAGATGGAGGTTTCATGTGACCAAAATATGGGCTCCTGGGTTAATGTGGTTAAAAGAAGAACATGAAATGTTCCCAGGCCTTTGGTCTGTGTGTGTGTGTGTGTGTGTGTGTGTGTGTGTGTGTGTGTGTGTGTGTGTGTGTGTGTGTGTGTGTGTGTGTGTGTGTGTGTGTGTGTGTGTGTGTGTGTGTGTGTGTGTGTGTGAGTGTGTTATCTGGTATTAACCCATTAAGGCCTGAGGTTCCGATTCTACAAAATGTCTTCTAAATCCTAACAGTTTTTTGAAAAAAACTTATGTTGTTATATCAGTGGTTTTCAAACTTTTTCATGTCAAGGACCCCCAAAATGTATATGTATTTAGCCGCGGCAAAGGCCATCAAAAAATATTTTGTTCCAGGGACCCCCCAGGAGAAAACAAATGAGTTACAAATGTTCGCTTTAAAAATATATTCAAAGATTTGCACAAACTGCCTCGATTTTTCAAAAATAGCTCGTAGCCGCGCTACGAGAACCTTGGGGTGGTTCCAGGGAGTCCGCATCAAAATGTGATAATAATAGCATCAACAACTGTTCAACCACTTTAACTCTATATCGGCTATTTGAAATCTACAAGCTCACAACACGTTGCAACTTTAACACCATAAATCGTGTATGGGGGTCCATGGCACAACATATTTTCAGATGGAGGTCTGCGGCCATTGAGCATTTTCATGTGACCAAAATATGGACTCCTGGGTTAACCCATTAAGACCTGGAACGCATTTGTGTCACTTTAGATTTCTTTGGCTATTCAAAAATAAATAGCAGATATACAAGCTCATAGCGCGGCACCGAGTGCCGCGTTATGAACTTGTAGATCTGCTGGGATTTTATTGTGAAGCACACTGAGTGTATCTGGTATTAACCCATTAAGGCCTGAGGTTTCATTCTACAAAATGTCTTCTAAATCCTAACAGTTTTTTTGAAAAAACTTGTGTTGCTATATCAGTGGTTTTCAAACTTTTTCATGTCAAGGACCCCCAAAATGTATATGTATTTATCCGCGGACCCCCATCTCAAAATATTTTGTTCCAGGGACCCCCCAGAAGCAAAGATTTGAGTTACAAATGTTCACCATAAAAATACATTAAAAGATTTGCACAAATGTCCTCGATTTAAAAAAAATAGCAGATCTACAAGCTCATAGCGCGGCACCGAGTGCCGCGCTATGAGCTTTTCAACCTCCAAATTGTTCCGACTTCATTTATGTATTTATTCTATGTTTACCAAACAGAAAATGTAGTAGTTTTTCCTGTTCCATGACCACCACGATACCACCATATATAATGCAAGAGTTTTCAAAGTGGGGTCCGCGTACCCCCAGGGGTCCTTGAGGGTGTTCCAGAGGGTCTGCATCAAAATGTGATAATAATAGCACCAACAACTGTTCAATCTACAAGGTCACAACACGTTGCAACTTTTACAACATAAATCGTGTATGGGGGTCCATGGCCAAACCCCCAAAATGTATATGTATTTAGCCGTGGACCCCCATCTCAAAATATTTTGTTCAAGGGACCCCCCACAAGCAAAGATTTGAGTTACAAATGTTCGCTTTAAGAATATATTCAAAGATTTGCACAAATATCCTCGATTTCTCAAAAATAGCAGATCTACAAGCTCGTAGCGCGGCACTCTGTGCCGCGCTATGAGCTTGTAGATCTGCTATTTTTGAATAGCCAAAGTGTAAAATAATGCTTTTTAGCTCAAATCTAAAAATGACACAGATGCGTCCCAGGTCTTAATGGGTTAAATGTCTTATACAAATAAAAAGGACTTGACCAAAGACAGTTAATAAGACAGATTAACATTTTCATGTGTTCATCTCCATTCAGGTTGGAGAGCTGTGGACTCACAGAGAGATGCTGTGACGACCTGGCCTCCGTTCTCAGCTCCAACTCCTCTAGTCTGACCATCCTGCACCTGTCTATTAACGCGCTCCACGATGCAGGCGCTAAGCGTCTCTGTGTTGGACTGAAGAGTCCACATTGTAAACTGGTGGAGCTCAGGTCAGTAGTCCTGAAGTTCGTCACAGTCCTGTCTTTTTCTTCAAGCCTGTCTGTCTCTCTCCCTGGTGTCTTTTCTTTGGCTTGTAAATCTATGTTGCAGATTGGTCCAGTCAAATTGACTGACATCACGTGATTATATGAGTCCAAAAATACTAATTAAACTAAATACATTTTCACCTTCCAAATTGTTCCAACTTCATTTATGTATTTATTTTATGTTTACCAAACAGAAAATGTAGTAGTTTTTCCTGTTCCATGACCACCACGATACCACCATAACACATTATATAATGCAAGAGTTTTCAAAGTGGGGTCCTGGGACCCCGTGAGGTGGTTCCAGGGGGTCCGCATCAAAATGTGATAATAATAGCATCAACAACTGTTCAACCACTTTAACTCTATATCGGCTATTTGAAATCTACAAGCTCACAACATGTTGCAACTTTAACAACATAAATCGTGTATGGGGGTCCATGGCACAACATATTTTCAGATGGAGGTCTGCGGCCATTGAGCATTTTCATGTGACCAAAATATGGACTCCTGGGTTAACCCATTAAGACCTGGAACGCATCTGTGTCACTTTAGATTTCTTTGGCTATTCAAAAATAGCAGATATACAAGCTCATAGCGTGGCACCGAGTGCCGTGCTATGAGCTTGTAGATCTGTTGGGATTTTATTGTGAAGCACACTGAGTGTATCTGGTATTAACCCATTAAGGCCTTAGGTTCCGATTCTACAAAATGTCTTCTAAATCCTAACAGTTTAAAAAAAAAACTTATGTTGCTATATCAGTGGTTTTCAAACTTTTTCATGTCAAGGACCCCCAAAATGTATATGTATTTATCCGCGGACCCCCATCTCAAAATATTTTGTTCCAGGGACCCCCCAGAAGCAAAGATTTGAGTTACAAATGTTCGCCTTAAATATATATTAAAAGATTTGGAGATACTGGAGTATTTGTAATTGTCAATACTTTTACTTCTACTCCATTATATTACATCTCAGAAGCAAATATTGTAGTCTTAATTTACTACTATTACTACTACTATTATTATCACATTTTGATGGGGACCCCTTGGAACCCCCTCAAGGGGTCGCCGAACCCTGTGTTATGGTGGTACCGTGGTGGTCATGGAACAGGAAAAACTACTACATAATTGTTTTATTGGCTTAAAGGGATAGTTCACCCTCAAAATGACTTTTTTGCTATCGATTATAGTCACCTCATGGAGACTTGAATTCATGGATATCTTTATTTTTTCTCGGATTTCTAAGCCAATAATTTGATGACCGGCGGCGGTTCCGGTAGGAGACACAAATACTCTCCTTTGTATCTCCTACCGGAAACGCTGCCTACCTTAGGAATGCGACAAAAAAAAATATAGATATATCCATGAATTCAAGTCTCCATGGTTGACTAAAACAAAAAAAAAAGTATTTTTCTTTAAGTAGCCTACTTCTCTACTGTGCGTGTTCATAATATAGGATGATGTATTTGCACTATATTAGCCATACTGGTGACAGTAGATTAATAGTGTTGCCTTTTGACAATTTGTTGATCTGTGAGCCCACCTGCTATTCACAGAGAATACAGGATAGGTGGGCACTAGGGACATCTGGGCACCTTGATGTAAAATTGGCTGTTTTTTCCAAAATGTTAAAAATATAAATATTTGAAAAATGTTCTTAAAGGAGGAGTTCACCCAAAAAAATATGTATTTGCTATCAATTGCACACCCCATGAAGCCTTGAATGCATGGATTTATTTTGTTTTTTGTCGCATTCCTGAGCCAATAATTTGATGCCCGGGTGTATTTCCGCTAGGAGACACAAATATTCTATACTTTGTGTCTCCTACCTAATACATTAGCCGGTAGGAGACAAGAATCAAATTATTAGCTTAGGAATGCGACAAAAACACAAATAAATCCATGGATTCAAGGCTTCATGGGGTGTGCAATTGATAGAAAATAAGTCATTTTTTGGGTGAACTACTCCTTTAAGTAATGTAAAGTAGTCTATACATGATGTGAACATGCACGGTACATCATTATCAGACTTGATTTTATCCTTCAACTTCTTGTTTATATCCAAAAATGACTGGATATACAGGTTTTGTAGCAATTGTAGAAATATTAGACCTTAATTGTCGAATGTTTAAGCATGTTCTAATCATGTATACTTCATAGCCAATGAAACAAATTGCCAATTTAACACAGAGGTCCCCCCAAATTGTCAAATATTACATAAGAAAGAGGCGCTTTGCGAGGCGTTGTGAGCATGTAGATCAGCTATTTCCCCCTCCCTATGACACAATCTTGCCCCCCTCTCGCCTACAGTGTATGCTATAGTGTGTGTCTGTCTGTCTGTCTGTCTGTCTGTCTGTCTGTCTGTCTGTCTGTCTGTCTGTCTGTCTGTATGTCACACACACACACACACACACACACACACACACACACACACACACACACACACACACACACACACACACACACACACACACACACACACACACACACACACACACACACACACACACTCTCTCTCTCTCTCCTGGTAGACTCTGTGGTCAGATCAGTTCATAGTGATGTTGACTTCTAATATGTTAAAACTATAATAATGTGTGTTTAGCTTTAGTTTTCTTCATGAATATACAAACAATCCTTTTCTAGTCTCCATTCTCTTGTATTCATTTGTTTCAGGTTGGAGCACAACAAACTCACAGAGGAATGCATAAAGGAGTTATCAGTTCTCAGCTCCAACACATCCTGTGAGATAACATTCTAAAACTGTCCACCACATCAGTGTGAGAACTGTGTAGCTGTGATGTGAGCTGATGTGGGAGGAGAGTCACAGTAGCAGGTGTGTCATTAGTAAGTCAGCAGCACACACAGGGTTAAATGTGGTGTCAACGAGGACCATGATCTGCTTGGCCTGCAGCCCACCTGCTGGGACCACCAGGTCAAGCGGCGTACAGGCACACACACACACACACACACACAGGCATGTTTTGTGCCGTTTTCCTCACTTCAGTTGGTGGAGACGCACCCAGATAGACCAATGGTTCTCAAACTGTGGGTCGAGACCCCCAGAGACCCCCAGGGGTCCTCAAATGTTTTTTTTTTCCTTTAGGAGTTGGGGGTGGGGGGGTAAACAGATCAACATGCACTAAACTGTATGTATCTGCACACCGTACTGTGTATCTGCACACTAATTACTTTTAAATAAAAAAATGGTCAAACGTTGGCCAAATTGTCAAATATTACCTAAGAAAGAGGTAAATAACTCCTACAATTCCAAGTGCTTGTCATGGTGGGGGGTCTACACACCCTGATGAAGACCACTGTTGAAAACCTTCATCATTAAAACCACTGTCAGTGTTTGTACAGCAGTCTACACACCCTGATGAAGATAACTTGTCGAAATGTTGATCAATAAAATTATATAAATGGAGTTACATTGAGTGTGTGCTATTCTTCTCTGTTTCAACTCATCATTGTACCTACAGTTTATACATGTTATTTAATACATGACAAGTGTTTTTACAAATACAGCTCCAAACAAATATGGATACATGTTGATAATAATACCATCAACAATGAAGGTGCTTGTAATAAGCATGAATTAACATTTACCATTAACCAATCTTTGTTTTATGGTTGTTTGTACAGTTTGTTGCGTGTTGTTCTATGTCTCAAAGTAGACCACAATGGAAACAAGACTCAGCTTTTTTCCACATTGGGAGATTTTTTTAAAACAATTATTATATTATATTAACAGTTGATAAGGCACTTGTAAAGTCCTTACAAGATGCTTACTAGCATTATTAAATGTGAATAAGGCTATATAAGTCATAATAATAGCATTGCAAACACACTTATTGATATGTTATAAGATGTGTAAATACACTTATAAGAACATGGGGTTCTAGCAGTAAAAGCCATAATATTAGACGTGGCTGAAGTTCAAACAGTTCATGCTTGTGTCTTTGTCAGCTGTAGGTGAGTTGTCTGCTGAACCTCTGCCTTTCTCCCACATCACATAGTGACACAAATAAAGCATCTAAATGAGCTGGAGTGAATGAATAAGCATTGGTTCATGAATCGTGATAACAGAATACTACATCATCTACAGCACTTATTGTTGAAACATGTTCTCATCTAAGCTTTAGTAAGAAGAGAAGCATAGGAGAAACACATTTCTTCCTTTCATACACACTCATAAAGGGGAGAGCGTGAACTCAGTCCCCCACTAGCAGAAATGATGCAGTGGAGATTCCTCTGTTTGAGGGATTCACAGTGGTGAGTGTGGTCTGAGTGCAATGGGACTATGCCTTGTTCAGGGTGAACGTCCATGGTGATCAACATTCACCCCGGACATTTTACTCATTATGGATATCAACTGACGGCCAAAAAGTACTCATTTTCTCCAAACACAGACAATATCAAATGCAGTGGTGGAAAGTAACTAGGTACGTTTACTCAAGTACTGTAGGTTAAGTACAAATTTTTGCAATTTCTACTTTACTGGAGTATTTAAAATGTCAGTTATTTTACTTCTACTCCACTACATCTCAGATGAAAATATTGTACGTTTACTCCACTACAATTATTTGAAACCTTTAGTTACTAGTTACTTTGTAGATTTTTATTATTATTACAAAACATACATTACCCACTTCAGCCCTATATACATTTTGGCTATTTGAAAATAGCCGATCTAGAAGCTCACAATGCGTTGCGATGCGACGCATTGTGAGCTTGTAGATCGGCTATTTTCAAAAGATTTTTATATATTTCATACTTTCGAAACCTTGTGAAATCCATAATGAGTACTTTATACTTTTGGTACTTTAATTCCATTTTATACTTTTACTCAAGTATTTTTTTTATTTCGGACTTTTACTTGTAACAGAGTATTTCTAAATTGCAGTATTGATACTTTTACTTCAGTAAAAGAGTACTGATTTTTGACACTTATATGACTCAATCTAAGATTTGCCTATGAGGTTTCCAATACAAAAAAAGAACCGTGTGTCCCAGAGGTAGTGGGAGTTAAGTCAGGACTTCAGTACTCTATTGAATCATCAAACAGTCCAGATCATAATGATTGAAGACACCAACAGAGCATGGAAGTAAGTTCTTTACTAAAAACAAACCATGCAAAGGTCTTTTAAATGATCTTTTTTTTAAGTCAGGCATTGTATCTACATAATCACACACACACAGAGAAGGGCTACATGAGAAAACATCAACAGACTACGTTATAGCTTCTGGGACTCGTGGAAACACACGCGTTACAAAACAATGCAATAAAATAACTTTTTGATAGAAAATACACCGCTCCTTTCTCATTTACATTTGTTTTAAATAATGATATAAAGTCTCTTCTGGACTGTCTAAAGTATGGGCGTGTACACAGTGAAATCCTGATGCTAATTTAACTCTGAACGTGTACAAATAGACCAATAAAGGGTCCATGTTAATTGACACCCCCGGTGTTGCTGTGTAGCTTGCAGTATCTAACTAGAACAAACTATGACAATAGCAAATTACAGGCTAAATAATGACCACCTGGCTATAATTTATATGCTGTCATACAACAGTTTAATACATCAGACTTAAAGGTGCTGTAAGTGATATTTTCTCTGGTTAAAACTACGTTTCTTTGTTAAAAAGTTACACTTAATAAAACTGTTAGGCAGGTTTCTGAACTGTCCACAGCCCTCCTCTGAGACACAGAAATGGTGCCATCTCATAATGAGCATTAGTGAGGACCAATTATATGGAGATACGGTTGAAGAAAGTTCTCCTTTAATCCGCTGAAATGTTACATAAAGCATTGATCATTTTTATGCCACTATAAACTGCGAGGCGGGAACTTTTTTGTCTGCTTCGACTCTTTATTTATACTTTGTTGTACGATAGGAGTATAAAACCATACCTAACATAACACACATAATTTCCTATAGATTTAGATCTCTGCATTGTTATAAAAAAAGGACATTTGTCAGCAAATAGTGTCATGGAGCTCTTCCATTAATGGTGTGGTCGACACACAGACAGAGAAGTTACTGCTACAAGATAAGGCATCATACACTAAACATAAAATGACACCAACTAGGCTCTGTGTACAGGACATTGTGTCTCTTCCTTACTTCCTTCACAGGCCTTAGCACTTAAGCTAATTAAGGCTCTGATCCATTTAGTGTAGCACAGCGTGTTTCTCAAACGTTTTCATTTCAAGGACCCCCATAACTCTGAAAGGGTACAAATGGAACCATCCATTTGTACACTCTCAGAGTTACACACCCGTAAGGGGCCATTTGGAAGCTCCCTCAAGTGAAATAAGGATTCAAACTGATTTGAGTGTCACTGCGTAATGAGGTTGCACATTTACTGTATGTGCACTGCACACAGGAGTTACACTCCTGTGTGAGGCAGATTTCTGCATTAAGGTGCACTTCACTCTGCTCACCCGGGTAAGAATGTTTTATTTTATTACGTGCACGTAATGTAGTGTATTATTTTATTGTTACCCACTGTATTAATGTATTGGTCCCTTGAACTGTTCACCTTGAATGCCATGTCAGGGCATTGTTGAGTGCAGTATAGCCTACTACAGTAATTGTGTTTATTTTGCAGTGAAACTATGAACCTGATGCATTGGTGTGGTGTGTTCTACCTGCTCTTAATGATGCACCGTATGGAGGCAAAAATGTGATTGTGTTAAAGGACCAGTTTCATATTGGCAGTGGCCTAATTTGTGTATATATATTTAATGTGAAATAAATGTTATATTTTGTCAATCATGTATCTTCACTAAGCCTCCCAAACCAGTTTTTAAGCTCTGTTTTACAAACCTGTGTTTAAAGCCTTAAATGGTTGTTTGTGCAATTCTAACTGGCGTAGTCAGTAGTTTTTATGTATTTAGTAACCCCTAAATAGTCCATTTGGTTACATATCTGTGTTAATTGGGTTCCAAAATTGAAGGAGTATGAATGGCTCCAAAAAAAAAAGATTCCATATAAACTCACATTACCAGGCTTTTTATGCTTTCTGTTCCAAACAAATGTAACACGCTCACAGCTTTTCCGTATCCGCTATTGACCCAGACCGGATCAGCAACCGGAAAACAAATTGATCCGAGTCTAATCACATAACAGCTGCCACTTCCAGACACATGAAATCGAATACAAGTTGACGACTATTAATAAAACTAAAGTATTGGACGGAGGCAATCATTAAAATGATTCAGATATTCAGGTCCGGTTAAATAAAGTAATATCTGTTGTAGGTACTAGGTATGGTCCGCCAAATCTTTGTGTGATAGGATTTCGTTTTTTTTACATTAACGACTTGAACCCTAGAATTCCTTTTCTGAGGAGAACATTAGCCGAAAATAGCCCATCTACAAGCTCTCAACGCCTCGCGCTGCGAGGCGTTGAGAGCTTGTAGATCGGCTATTTTTGGCAAAGAAGCTATAGGTGTAGAGGGAAAAAAGAGCAGACGAAGTCTTTTTTTTTTTAATACAATATAGAGTAGGGGGTCCCTGCTTCATTTCTCTCTCAGCTAGGGGGGTCCTTGGCCTGAAAACGTTGAAGACCCCTTCCCTATTGTATCCAGCGAATGTGGGGCCTCCACTTACAAAAAACCTCATAATATTTATCAACAGAAAAGGGGCCTATTGAGCCCACTTCCAAAAGCACTTTCACTTCTTCCCATAGAACAAGGGTCTGCAAACATTTTAGGTTGTGACCCCCCAAAATAATCATATACTGTATGAACCCCCCACCCTGACAGGCACTTGGAATTGTAGGAGTTTAGGCATTACATTTAGTTTGACTCGGTTCCACAGATAGATATTGTGCAAATAGCTGAACTAGCTCATAACGCAAAATGTTTGCCCCTTTTTTAGGTATGAGATTGTGTCAGAGAGGGAGAGCGAGACTCGTTTTTCTCGTTCCTCCCTGCATATCTCAAGAAGGTGGGACGTAGTGGGGTCAACGGCTAAGCTCAATGCACATACAAGTCAATGAGTGGATTGTCATCTATTTGTGCTGCGGACTCAAACGCTCCAACAACGCTGAAAGGTACAGTGATTTAGTGCATGATTTAACATTGTTTTTTTGCTTAACTAGAGAGAAAGAGAGAGAGGGAGAATGATCTTGTTGTACTTGTGTGCCAGCCGTCACCTGTCAGATATTGCTGAGTGAGGACAAACCACATTGTTGTTAACGCCTCTAGTCATCTCGTATCTCTTGCTTTGCTGCCTTAACAATAAGATTGTCTGAAGGTTTTTTTTTTTTTTTTTTACCTCACACTGTGTCATATTTACGTTAGCGAAGGATTACGTTTGTGACGTCACTAAAATCCTCTGTGCTCATTTAATTCTGAAAGTGTAAAAATGACCCAAATGGACCAGGCACATTTGGGTCAAATATGACATTTACCACTAGAACCTTATCGTCTCTATTTTGGCCATGTCATAGTAGGTGAATATTTGGCGAAAATAGACAATCTACAAGCTCTCGGCTCATAGATTGGCTACTTTCAGCAAACATATTAGGTGTAAAGGTTAAAAAAGGAGGAGTACACGTATAGAGCCCTGGGGGACCCCGGTCAATGAAATATATAGGGTTTAAGAGGGAAAGAAGGGCGTGCCATACATGGATAGAAAAACAAAAACGCGTTGGAGGCCCTCAAAAATCTGAACCTAGCTACTGTACACGGTGTTGTGGAATTATGCAATTAATGAAATGTATTATACTGTACTTGCATGGGATACCTGCATACCAAGCATCTCTGTGACCAACCCTGTGACAGTGTTTTTCCTGTACTGCATATATGTCACACACACACACACGCACGCACGCACGCACGCACGCACGCACAAACGCACAGGATATCAAGCCACATTCTTACCACCCACTGGGGGAATATGTCAGTATCGGCCTGTGATTTGTCAATGTTCTGGTCATTTAAAGACGATTAAGTTGATACACTGCTAAGGTTTTGTTTTGTCTGCAGAGCAGGTTTTACCCAAGGGGCAAGTCTGGTCTATTTACTATGAGGCCAACCCGGATGCTTAGTAAATGTCCAGCGAGAGGCGCTGTTTCACCCGTGCCGACCTGCTGGTGTCAGAAAGAATTTATTTTAACGCAAGCGGATGGGTTTTTGACCAACTTTCAGACTCGATTCTCTTACCTTAATAAAAACTTTCATAAATACTATATGCTTCCAGTCTCTAGTTTAAAGTCTACTTTCAATCATCATAATATGCGTTTTGGTAAATTATGGTCCCATTTATTCTAAAATTGATGATAAAGTAGTGTGCTGTTGGAGAGGCGTGGCTTCATCGTGATGATTTTGATTGACAACTACACAGAAGGTGGGCGTGTCATTCAGTCAGTCCGGAAAACCCCTCTCCAGTCCGGTGCTGAGTTTGCAGGTGCGTGTAATTCAGATGAAACTCCGATGAAAGTGAACTTTGTTTAAGAATTTCATCTTATGTTTAGCATATTTTGACTTATCAGTAACTTTAACCCTTTCACAGCTTGTGTATTCTATCTATCACGTTCATTTTACGGTGATTTTGGAGGGCGAAAATGACGTGTGACGCTGTTGGATGCACTCATCGATCGGGTCAAGGTTATTCATTTTTCCGGTAAGTAGATTTATATTTCATTTGTTTTGGTGATAGCTTGTTTGTTGATTGCCATTTTTTGGAATATGATACAAATATGCATGCACAAACGTATGCACTATGCATCGTGTTGTAGCAGCCAGTCTGAAATCTGGCTTCGCGTCGAGCATCATCGCCGTTTGCCGTGTGAAAGGAAAGGACCTTTAATGTATGGTATATACTTTACAAATCAGTGTCGCTTGCCTTGAAAAGTTTGTAAGACAAATTGAACATCGTGTCGCTAGCTTGTCAATCAGTTTGTCCACGGATATTATCAAGACGGCCGGGGTCATTCATCGGTCATCATGATGACTTGCTTGTATCGTCTTGCAGGCCAGGCTTCTCGAACATTTTTGTCTCAGGGCACATGTGCATAATGTTTTCATCCACGGCACCCCTGAATTACATTGTTACTTTGTAGAACCTTACATTTATGTCATATTACGATACGTAAATATGTAAATATTTTCCCCTATAATACAATATGTAAGGAGGAAAACTTGAGAGAATATCTGTTTCCATTATGATGACAGATACAGTAAATAACTATATACTTGACTTTTAATCACGTGAACCCCAATATCCCTATTCTAGGGTGAAATTTTGCCAAAAATAGCAGATCTACAAGCTTGCAAGCTTGTAGATCTGCTATTTTTTGTTGTAGATTGAAAAAGAACGCACGAAGTACAGTGCCAGCAATACGTATAGGGTCTAAGTGGTTGAGAAACCCTGGTCTATTGTGGTTTATGTAAACATGAACGAGTGCATTTATTTCGTGCTATCAATTCTCAAAATGCTGTTTGTAGAAGTAACCTACATCCACACAGAATGCACATGTAACGAAGCTATAAAGAAGAAACATATTTAATATTCGATGCTATTACGATTTTCACCGTGAATATACAGTCTATGGAATAAAGTCATCCACCCAGTATGAATGATCACTTTTGCGTCCCTTTTTAGAAAAATTACATGGTGTTGTAGGAGGTTATGTGTACATTGCACCCGTGGCGAGTGTGTCTAATTGTGGCTTAATGTGACACATTTTAATAATGGCCCAAAGTGCTCATATTATTTAATGTACATTGTCCCTTTTATAAATGAACAATTTTACTTGCAGATTCAAAATGTGTGATGCTTTGTCGGTATTAACTTTTAATATTCACATCATTCCATTTGCACAACAGCTAATGTGTGTGTCTGTCTGTCTGTCTGTCTAACAGATTTCCTCGAGCGAATGTTGATCCAGAGAGGCGGAGGGTATGGTTGGTGAAGATGAGGAGAGACCGTTGGATGCCTAGCAAGACCTCACGCCTGTGCAGTGCTCACTTTGAGAAGGATCAGTTCCTCCCAGATGTGAAGGTAAAAAAATGTCCTTGAATTCATCAGAGTGATCATCAAAAGTGCATTCTGTTTTAACTACTGATAATCAGTTTGTTTTTAAGACAGTTATTGAGGATATGCTCACAGCATGGCAAAGAACTGACATTACATAAAATTCCCCAAAAAGTAGCATCATGATTGTCAGATGTACAGAGGACAGGAAATCCACTTTTCCAGTGTTCTATCTCTCACTCAGATGCTGCTCTGGGTGTGTCTATGGAATTAAAACTGCCATCCCTGTATCTCAGGGATGGCAGTGACATCCAACTACAGTGTCGCAAAATATATGCTCAGGCCAAAATGCTTTTAAGGACATTTTCTACGTGTTCTGCAAATGTAAAATGTGCACTGTTCAGAGGATATGTCACCCCCCTGTATACAGCCATCTATGGAGTGAAAAGCATGCAAATAGTCCAGGGGCCAACCCAGATTTTGGTACCACCTACGGTGGCCGTACATTTTTGGTATTTTTGCATTCCTACATGTCTCTAGTTTATATTTTGGTATGATACATCTTCCAATTCAGTAGCTTAATGACAGTAATCACTCTAAACAAGCCATATGAAACCGTGATGTGTGTGAATCATTTATATGGCTTCTAGACAATACTTTTTGGAAACCAATGGTCTTATAAACAGTTGACCCTGAGGTAATTATAGCAGTAGAATCCATTTCTGCTGAGGAAATTCTGGTATTGTGCATATTTTATTGGATAATTTGCATATTTGAACACAATTGTGGAAATTACATGATGTATACAATTACAGTTAGATATTTCAAAAAGTGTAAAACATATGTATTCATCCATGCTGTGACTGGTTGTGACACGACTTCTCCGATTTTTGGTGTTTGCAAAAAGACTGCTTTGCTTAACATAAGCTTGTAAAAGTTGACCTTCCTTCGGTCTAGTGGGTGGTCATAGCTGAATGGGTAGAGAGGCCGCATGGGAAAATTAAAGTCCCAGGTTTGATTCCTGGCCACAGCTATGTGTCGAGGTGTCCATGAGCAAGACACGTCACACCTAACTGCTCCCCAGAGCCATGCAGTCCCGGCAGCCATCGGCTGGTTGAAGCTGAAATCCGAATTTCTTCCCCTTTCCCCTTGGCCAATGCATTCACTGGTCCGATCAGAGTTGATTGATGACATTAGGTGTCAAGTAATGGCTGTCCTGTTTGGTGGAAAGTGCACAGATTCCCTCACAACACCTTCAGCAAGGAGGTTACCTTAAATCTGCCACCAAACTTCACTGTCGTAGAAGACACTGGTCTATATACATGGTTTTGATGGGGAAAAAGAGGGTGTGGGTGCCATGAACTAGGGGTGCAAACTGCAGGATGATCATTCTGTCTTACTGTATGTCAATAATGCATGCTGCTTCAGAAGCATTCATTTTTGGAGTTCATACATTGTAATCTCTCCACTGCCTTCAAGACACTCTGGTAGAAGATATGGACAACCATGTACTACTGTCTGTGGACTGTGTCAACTTGAGGAATGTCTCAATTCCACATAGAAAAATCTTCCAGAGGAGTCAGAGTATGACGATGTTGACTGTATAATAGCACCTGTTAATAACACAACAAGTGCCTATAATGGGCTATGGCTTACTGGATTACTGGACAACCCCATTGGGGTTATTCAAGTAATTTCGTAAGTAAGCAATAGATTTATGCTTGCTTATTATGCTTCCCCATTTTTAGATTGAATAGTAATTGAAACATAGCCATTTTAATCTCCTGGCAGCCATCAATGAGACTTTCTGCCTTTCTGGAAGCTACATTTTCCTAGATTTTTTTTGTATGCTTATTTAGCATGCCCAATAGTAACATAATTCATAATTTGTATGAATTTATGGGGTGTTCAACCATATACTGAGCCATCTAATATTGGAGTTTCTGCATACCGGCCAATAGTGGGCCAGCCCAAGTTGAATGCAGGGCTTTTGAAAATCTTACACCCACACCTAACACCATGTCAAAAATCTAAAACCTGTCACTAAGTGCACAATCTTTATGAGTGTTGACATAATTCTCTCACAGCTATTACAACTACAGCTTGTAGCAGTTTGTCCGAGCTAATCTCGCAAACCGTTCCGCTGATGCTTGTGCACATTGCCAGTAGGTCACAGACATATCTCCACTGTTTTTTCTCACATATGTTTTACACTTTTTGCAATATCTAACTGTAATTGTATTTATCATGTGATTATTTTCACAAATGTGTTCAATTATGCCAATTATCTTATTAAATATGCACAATACCAAACGTTCCTCAGCTACCTCTACTGGTATAATTACCTTAGGGTCAACTGTTTATAAGAACATAGGATTCCAAAAAGTATTGTCTAGAAGTCATATAAATGATTCACACACATCACGGTTTCTTATGGCTTGTTTAGAGTGAGTACTGTCATTAAGCTACTGAATTGGAAGATGTATCATACCAAAATATAAACTAGAGACATGTTAGGCTTAGAGTGGCATACAACGATGCCATGAGGTTACTACTTTGTGTTCCTAGGTGGCATAGTGCCAGTCTGTTGTTTACTTCTGTTGATGTGCCCACTTGTGAGGCACTGTTAAGGAAAATGATGTACACTTTTATGCAGCGCCCGTAAGTGTCTAACGACAGCATCATAGTGGAACTAAGAAACCCTATGTTGTTACTATTAGGGCAGGTACACACTGTAGGACTTCTAAGTGGTTGTGGAGTCATCTGATCCTTAGGCATTTCTTTTTTATCTTTTCCCCATGTTGTATGTCATCGTATGTTACCTTCTGTCTGAAATAAGGATTATTATATACAGATAATTGTATATCAGCTAATTACACAGTACATTTTGTATCTATAGCTGGTGAGGAAAGTGGCTGTATGCCATTTATTTTTGTTTTAAAGTAAAAAAAATTGAGTATAGGATACACACTCTTAAGAAGTCTGTATCACAATATACCTCCTCTTTTTCTGTATTTTCTATTTAGGGCACTAAGGCCAGGAAACTGAAGCACGATGCTGTGCCTACCATCTTCAATTTCCCAACACGTTTGATGTGGAAGAAGCACGTTGAAAGAACCAGGCAGACTAGGGCAGTAAGTATGGCTGTTGAGGTAAGTGACATTCCGTCTACCAGTACCCTGCCTCAGTTTCATGAGGCAGAGGTAAGTGACATTCCGTCTACCAGTACCCTGCCTCAGTTTCATGAGGCATCAGGACCTGTTGCACCTCTGTGCGTTGATATTGAAGCTGTTACCGACAATGGAGATAGTGGTTTTGATCCTAACAATGCCATTGTGATGCAACACACTGATGAGACCATGGTTGTTGACAGCGTGTATCATGAGGACATTAGTATGATTGTTGATGAGGTTGTAATTGCTAATCAAACTGAGTGTAGAGTTGATCAACAAACAATTGAGCATGATCATAGGTATTGCAAAGATATTACAAAGTCACCACAACCGCACACCTCTGTGGTGACTGATCGTAGCTGCCCTATTTTGGAGTCTCCTAGAACACTAAAACGTAATCAGGGTAAACTAAGGGATACGCTTGTTATGCTTCGCAAAAAGCTTAGGTTGAAGAATCAGCAGACAAGGAGATTGAAATCTAAAGTAAAGTCCTTGAAAACAATAACAAAGACTCTTCAGAAAAGGTTGCTGATCTCAAATGAATGTGCGTCTCTGCTGGATTCTCTAAGTGATGTTCCTAAACAAATTGTATTTAGAATGCAACAGAAGAAGTCAGCAGCATTTTCTGAGGAACTAAAACAGTTTGCGACTACATTACACTTTTACTCTGCGAAGGCATATGATTTCGTGAGAAAGGAGTTCCTAAAAGCATTGCCACACCCTCAAACAATTCGCGATTGGTACAGTAGTGTCAAGGCAGATCCAGGATTTACCTGTGCATCCTTCACAGCTCTGAAAAGTCATGTAGCTAAGAAAAGGGAAGAGGGTAAGGATACAATCTGCTCACTGATGATGGATGAAATGTACATTCACAAGCAAATTGAGTTTGGTGGAGATCAAATTCATGGCTATGTCGACCTTGGTAACGGTGAAATAGACAACACAGTAGCCACGCAAGCACTGGTCCTCATGGTTGTATCGGTCAACGAGTCATGGAAAATCCCCATTGCATACTTCCTCATCAGCAGCATGACTGGACAAGATCGGGCCAACATTGTCAGAGAGAGCCTTATTCGCCTTCACAAAATCGGTGTTCAGGTTGTGTCACTGACATGTGATGGACCGTCGTCAAACTTTTCCATGATCCAACATCTTGGTGCCAAAATTAACATCACAAACATGACACCTCACTTTGATTTTCCAGTGGAAATAAATAATGATGATGCAGCTGAAGGCTCCCCTGCTCTCCCACATGAAGATGAAGGTCCCCCTGCTACCCCCAAAAAGGTACATGTCCTGTTGGATCCATGTCACATGTTAAAATTACTGCGAAATGCATTTTCTACAGCTGAAGTGATGGAAACAGAAGATGGGCAGCAGATCAAATGGGAGTACATTAAACAGTTAAACACACTTCAAGAGAAGGAAGGTCTGCGCCTTGGAAACAATCTGAGATTGGCACACATCCAGTGGCGACAACAAAAGATGAAGGTCAACCTAGCAGCACAGCTGTTCAGCAATAGTGTAGCACATGCCCTAGACTACTGTGACAAAAACCTCAAATATCCCCAGTTCAGTGGATGCACGGCTACAGTAGAGTTTATAAAAATAATTGATGCAGCTTTTGACGTCCTTAATAGCCGCAATCCAATTGGTAAAGGAACTAAAGCACCTATGAAGCCGTCAACAATTCATCGTGCCAGGGATATTCTACAGAAAGCAGAGTCATGTCTCCGTGGGCTCAAGATTAAGGACAAGAAAAATAATTGGGTCTACATGCATACCACTCCGCGGAAGACTCCCATTTTGGGCTTCATCGCATGTTGTAGAAGTGTCGTCAACATTTATGAAGACCTTGTGGAGAGACCAAGTGCACCAAGCAGATACCTTCTGACATACAAGTTGAGTCAGGATCATCTGGAGCTGTTCTTCTCTGCTATCAGAGCACGTGGGGGTTTTAACAACAACCCCAATGCAAGACAGTTCCGTGCGGCCTACAAGCGACTTCTTGTAAGGCACCAGGTGAAGACGGGCACAGGCAACTGTCTTCTTCTTGACAACACGGACATCCTGGATTCAGCACCAGCAAGCGTCAACATTGCACGCCGAATAGATGTGGAGCCTGTGGAAGTGGTTTTCCCCGAAGAAGACGACATTCCTAACCTCCCCGATGAGATGAACCTCTCAGCATTCAAGCAGGACGCCATCATGTACATCGCAGGCTTCATCGTAAAAAAGATTAAGGAGAAGATCACCTGTATGCCTTGTTCACAGGCGCTGACGAAGGAATTTGACCCCACACCTTCTTTTATTAAATTAAAGAGCAGAGGTGGCCTACAAAATCCATCTGACGGCATTTTAGCAGTTAGCCAGGCCACCGAGAAGTACTTTCAGAGAATGCTGAATCTTAATGGGGGGAAGGTTCCACAAGGACGGGGAACAACTGCATCAATTGTGAGCGAAGTCCTTGAAGATAGTTTGGGGAAAAACCTTTTCCCGGAATTAGACGGCCACATGTTTGATATGTGTGTAGAAGCAAACCATGTACACGTTCTGGTCAAGATGGCATCTGCCTTGTTCTGCAAAGTCAGGTTGAATCATTTGGCAAGAAGGAAGACAGAACAAATTAAAGAAGGCAAGCTTGTACGCAAGCGACTCACCAAATTAGTTCATTTTTATGGTGATTAATGAGAGTGCAATGTGCTGTACAATTTCATGTACTGTGTCAACATTAATTTTGTCACGTTAATTTTCTATTTGTATATACATGTTGCATGTTCTGTTGTTTGTCTTTTGTGACCATGTGAAGTGCCACATTTTTGTCACGTATGTTAATTTATATTTGTATATATATGTCGCATGTTCTGTTGTGTGTCTTTTGTGAGCATGTCAAGTGCCACATTTTTGTCACGTATGTTGATTTATATTTGTATATATATGTTGCATGTCCTGTTGTGTGTCCTTTGTACATTTGCACTCTCATTTAAGAATGGCCAGAAATCACAATATTCATGGACACACAAATCAAACCCTGGTTTCCTATGTAGAAATATTTCTTAGAGCCAGCAAAAAAGTGGCCTGAGTATTGATTATTTCAACATGAAAGCCAAACGTTGCCCACCCATCTGAAGTTCCCATTCATTGTACACTCAGCTGTTGAATCTGTTTTTTGACTAAAATCAAACCCTGGTTTCATGGTTTCCTATGTTGAAATATTTCTTAGAGCCAGCAAAAAAGTGGCATGAGTATTAATTATTTCAACATGAAAGCCAAACATTGCACGCCCATCTGACGTTCCCATTCATTCTACTCTCAGCTGTTGAATTTGTTTATTGAGGCCAATCTTGCTAAATGTTGACCCTTCACTGCATGCCTCAGTATTTGATTATTTACTTTCCCTCAACAAAATAGTTCAATATTTCTTGGAGTCTGCAACAAAGAGACACAAGTAGGTAGTGAACTATATGTAGCATTTGAAGTAATGCCACCTCCATATGTGAAACGTTATGAATGTATTGTACATAGTTCCCATGTAGCTCATATTTGTATATGGACCAAATGAAATGTCTGTATACAGTTAGAAAAATGCAATAAAAGTTTATTTTTCCTCAAACTGCAGTTTTAATATTGCCAAGTGTTATTTTTTATGCATTTGTGTAGTGGTGTGTTTGTGTTGTTGTGTTTTATTTGTTTCATTACATGATGCATTTAATATTCCATTTTATGTATTACTCGACTTGTGTTTGCTCTTCATATTTTCTAGTTTATTTCATTTATATGTGTGTATGTGTGGTGTTTTGGGTTCTTTTTAAGTGAAGCTGCTTTAATCTACCCCTTTGTCTGCCAGAGACATGCAATTACCAATACATAATACACCTGTAGTAGAGATGCACCTGTTTTCTTCTAGACTCTCCTGTCTGTCTGTCTAGTCTCTCTCCTTTCGCTCTTCTCTCCCTCCACATCTCTCTATTTAGGAATCAACACGAGGCACTTGAGATGACCGCAAACACATTTGACATCCCACAACCGACTCTCGTCAATTAGTACATTTTGATGGTGATTAATGAAAGTGCAATGTGGTGCAAGTGTACAATAATGTACTGTGTCAACATTATTTTTGTCACGTTCATTTATATTTGTATATACATGTCGCATGTTCTGTTGTGTGTCTTTTGGCGATGTGCCACATTTTCGTCACGTATGTTAATTTCTATTTGTATATAAATGTCGCATGTCCTGTTGTGTTGTCTTTTGCACATTTGCACCCTCCTAAATTGATATGCGTGTATGTGTGCTCTTAGGGGTAGATTCAAGCAGCTTCATTTCAGCCTCCCAGACAATCAGTTTGCAATTGTCACTATACCTGTTGTAGATATTTTTTTTAACCAGTCTGTCTAGTCTTTCTCTCTTTTCGCTCTCTATCCCCTTCCTCTACATCTCTCTCTAGTAATTCACAGGAGTGCAGTAAGGACTTGCGATGACATCAACCACACTTGTGCTCAACGGCCGCCAGGAAGTACTGAGACTACATCCCACCACCCAGTCTCGTCGTTGCAGGGTTAGTCATCTGTACTATTTGCTCATTCCATTCCTGTGTGAAATCTTCACAAAAAGCTATTGTTAAATTAAACATAGCTGTTAATGCTCATACTCTGTTGTATTTTTTCAAATAAGATGTTAGTGCTTCTTGCACTTGAGAATCATCGTGAGAACCTTCCATCAGCGCAGAAGAGGTTTTTAAGATAAGTCATGCACACATACAGTAATCTCTATTATCTCGTTATTATTATTATCTATTATTATATTATTATCTCAGACTAGGAGTACGTTCACTAAACCTTGTCTTTTTCTATTCATTCTATTCCTTCTATTCTCTCTTTCTAGCTTTCTCTCTCTTTCACCTTTCTCTTTCTCCTTTTCTCTCTTTCTCACAGGTGTTCCAATGATTGTCGGGTGCCATATTGAAGGGAGAAGCAAGCGGAGACTGGACGTCAATCATCTCTTCATCTTGGGACAAAGGCTGTTTCTTACATCACTCATCATTACTCTGCAATATGTAGAAGACTGTCATCCAGAACTCATCACCCACATTTACAATGATTTATTGGTGGCTGTTAATGACGTCACTGCTGTTGTGTACCGTTGAAATAGACACGGCCATTAGGTAAACACCCAAATTTGTTCAACGTCGTGAATTTTTTTTTGTTTTTACCTTAATGCACACCACAATTTGAATTTATTGTAGCCTTCCTTTTAGCCTTTAAGATACTCAACGTGGTCTTCATAACATGAAGGTGACTGTAGGTTAGTTAAGGTAGTTTACGATATATTGTCAGACTTACACATTGTACATAAGTGATTCTCAAACATTTTACTTTCATGAACCCCCAAATTTGACATGCATTAGGCCACAGACCGCCTGCTGAAATCCATAGTGTAAATTTAACTTTTATAGTGTACAATTTGATAAAGAATTGATCTGTAAGGGTACAGTTTCAGATTATGTCACTTGGTTATTCAGGTGTTGGTTGAACTGTAACTGAACGTCTTGGCCCGTTCTGCATACAATTATGTATATCGTTGCTGTCGGGTAGAAACCCTGTCCAACTGATCCATTGTAGTTGTTTTTTAGTCACAAGAGCTTTTAAATCATTTTCATTAATTCGTCATCTAAAACCCACATACACACCAAACAACATTCAGTTTCTCTTAGTTTCAACAGTAAATAAACAGATCTACAAGCTATACAAGGTTTCTGCCAGACAGCGACGAGTAGGCTGTGTTGCAGCCACATCACTGTGTTAAGGATGTTTGCATTAACCCAGTAAGACCTGAGGCTGATTGTACGTACAAATGTCTTCTAAATTCTCTGTTTTCCGAACAACTGATGTTGCTATGTCATTGGTACTGAAATTGTTCCATGTCAAAGACACCCAAAATGATATGTATTTTGCTGTTGGACCACCATCTCAAAATATTTTGTTCCATAGACCCCCAGAAGCCATCTATCTGTCGATCGATCGATTCATCTAACCAGATTTTCAATCTAGTCTGCTTAGATGAATCTAACCAGATTTCAGATGATCGATTCATCTAACCAGATTTTCAATCTAGTCTGCTTAGATGAATCTAACCAGATTTCAGATGATCGATTCATCTAACCAGATTTTATACTTTGTGCTGTTCTAAAGTAGCATCTACAGCGTCACTTTGTGCCAATCGATCGATTGATCGCATGGCACAAAGTGACGCTGTAGTTGCTATTTTTGAATAGCACAAAGTATAAAATGTGGCTTAATGCTTTCCCACTTTTAATGGGTTAATAAACAGGTGTAGTACCTACTGTTTTCAAAAGGCCACTGAGTGCATAGGGATATACTTATTTTGTCTGTTGAAGATGGAGGTCTGGTAATCTAGTTTTTGCAGGTTCATTTATTACTCCGGTTCTTATACTGCTATGTTAGTGAGGGTCCATTGTGTGGCTGACCCCGAATTCATCTTTGTCAGACCTCCTGAATCTTTCTATTTTTTTTATAAATGAAGGCAATATTTTGTTTTAATAAATGTATTTTGCTTTCAATCTAATCATTGATTATAGTATCATCTTTACATATTGCTTGTCTTGTTTAAAAAGTCCAGGTGCCATTATTCAGGAGTCCTTGTGTGTGTGACAGTTAACTTAGCTTGGGAGGAAAAAAATATAAAAATATATTCATGTTTAAAGTTTCTGGTTTTACTCTTAAGTGCAAGGCAGGAACAAAGGGACCTGAAAGAGTATTTGAATGTACATTTGCTATGGTTAAAACCTCAAAATAAGTGATGCTGTTGGTAGAATCAGAATAATATTTATTAACAAGTTCAACCACATATTCCACAAAAGGTTGGTTCACTGGTATTGGGTCCATGAGGAAGCAAAAGTCAGGCGAAGTGGTAGTGGACTTCCTGGAGGGAGAGACACTACCCTCCACTAATGACCCTTGCACCACCCGCTGTAGGGTGAGACCTTGTCTAGAGACCAGAGACCATGGGGTGGTAAGACTGGGGTGGTATACAGGGAATTAGGAATGGGTGTAGGGGACAAGGAAGAGCAGCTGGGAAGAGTGAACAGTGTTATGGACACAAATGCTGACAAAAAAATATCAAATTACAGTATATTAACAAAAACACATCGTCACACACGGCCTGACACTGTGAACAATGTTCAGTGCTACAAATAAATCCATTAAAACTCACCTTCAACAGCAGAAAACTATCAGACTTGAACTGTTTACTGTTGCTGAAGTTGGGCTTTAATGGACTCAGCAAAACTGTTTAAAAATATATCATTTCCCCTATTGGTGAAATGAACTCCATCACGAAGAAATAGCCCAGGAGTGTCAAACTTTATGTGAGGGTGATCTACAAAGCTGCCACTTAAACAATGAACATATGTAGCCATAACACTGTTCACAAACCGGCGACCCTTGTTGATCTTCCCCGGATTGGCACCAGTCTTCCATCTGCATCTCTGGGTGATGGCAGAGAAGAGTATCTTCATCTGTGGATGCTGCAGATGGAGCTGGTGCAGGTCCTCCTTCATCACTGCGACTAGTTTGGCACTTGAGATGTCTCCAAGGTCATTGCCGCCGCAGTGGATCAGGAGGACATCCGGTGCTGCTCTCCCTTGTAGGGCCTGGTTAAGGAAGGGGAGGAGGTTTTTCCACCGCAGACCACCCCAGCCAAACCAATGGATGTAGCTGATGGCATCCACACCAAGGTTGTTCCCCATGGTCTCTGTAGCTCTCTGCTCACCGCGCCGGACATAGCTGTCCCCAATCACCCAAAGTGACACCATAGCTGTTGAGAAACATAAAAAGAGTTGGTTACACACATTTTAATAAAGTCAAGGCGATTCATATGACAGGTGTAGACTCAATGTACTTAAAATGAAATAAAAACCAGACTGGGCCAACGTGAAATATGGCAATAATGACAATAATGATAACAAAAATAATAAATTAATACATCAGACCAATACAAGACATTATTAAATAGTTTATAAGAACAGTAAAAAGAGGAATAAATAGAAACGTTAGGCTGTACTAAAAAAAAATCTAGAAGCATAGTTTTAACCTTAGCTGTAATGTTATGGTATTAGCATGCTTTTAAAAGAAAAAACTAGTAGCAGACCGTAGTTCATGTGGTAGATCATTTCATAGTAGGACCTTAATGTACAGTATGTATTGTATCATTAGAGGTTTAATGCAGCCACAAGCAACCTAACTATTAATGTTTGATTGTTTGGAAAATAGCAGATCTACTAGCTCACAATGGTGTTCTATTTTCAAATAGCCAAAGTTTAAATATGGCTGAAGTGGTTAATGTATGTTTTGTAATATTTCAAATCTAGAAAGTAACTAGTAGGCTAACTAAAGTTTTCAAATTATTGTAGTGGAGTCAAAAATACAATATTTGCATGAGAGTGGAATCGAAGTAAAAGTATTGGGGGGGGGGGAATGGAAATAAGTATAGTAAAAAAAGACCTCCAAATTATAATACAGTACTTGAGTAAATGTACTAGTTACATTTACTATAGCATCTAGGCTGCTGTTTTAAATAGGAGACATTATCTGATGATAAAGGGGAAGCAGCTAAGATATTCATTGACAATAATACGTTCAATAAAATGAATTATATTACTTGAAAATAGTGAAAAGATGCATGATAGGAGTGATGTTTCAAAGTTATGGTTACTCTTTCTTAGATGTAATATTTGTTCATTGTGGTGCATGCATGCAATTAGAAACCAGGATTAACACAGGCCAAGTATAAATAAACATTTTACCTCGAATTGAAAGACGACGTTTAGCGTTGATAAAAAAGTAGCTTTTTCTGTGACGCAGATCAGTGTGAGTGGGCGTGTACAAGGCTCTGTTGGGCGTGTGTGTGTTCCACATGGGACCCGCCCCCGCTTCGTGACGCTTTGGTCACATGTCTGCGTGACGCTTTGGTCACATGTCTGGTCTGAACCAATAGCGTATGAGACCCGACGGTGTTTACTGTATATATTAACTGCACACAGCCAAGGAAAGGCTTCATTTTCGGGCTGTAGAAAGCAGCGGAGTGGCTTTGTCCATTCTTTTTTACAGTCTATGGTTTTACCAGACAGACATATCTTCATATTGCATGAATACATAATACTAAATATTGTAGGAAATGTTCTGTTCCTGTGTGGCAGTATATACTGTACCATCGCGTCCAGTGCATACAAATTACTACACATACAGATGTGCCACTTCAAAACTTCACACGTTACTGTTCTTTCCCTGAAAGTGGCCTGAAAATGCATTTTTTTCCTCCCTTTTCTGCCCTTAAAATGCACTGTTTTGCCCCTGAAAAGAAGTTGTCACTACACACCCCCGTTTTTCCCTTCAACAGACATCCATATACATGAGAACAAAAGAATGTGTGTTGAATAAGGTGTCAAACTCATTATGAGGCGAAAGGTGATTTGACCAGTTGCTCAAATTAATTAGCATCATAAAAGCAGTGATCATCAAAATCATTCAGCATTTTAAATGCCCTTCTTTGTCCCTCTTATTGCCCTGGGAATCCCCTGAAAATTTACTGTCTTGGCGATGGCAGGACATGTGAAGTTTTGAAGTGGCACATCTGTATTAGGTTACCAAATATATTTTAATTGGCTGTACATGAGAACAGCAACGTTCTGGGGTTGGTTCATCATCAATATATGGTTTAATTAAGAATAACATTTTTGATCACATGTCCCAAAAATATAAAAAGATATCTACAGACCTTAAAGTTAACACAGTCATTATGACATGAAGTATAGTGATATTTACATCACTGTTCTAAAACGTACATGCTTTCTCTATTTTTATTTTCATCTGTCCAAACCCCCCCCCACACACACACACACACACACACACACAATAGATGTCTGCAAGCTCTCCTCCACCGGCTGCCAGGAGGCCTTCAGGTGTACGGGTCATGATAGGTAATCCGGGTGAGACGCTTCCTACTGGGACAGTGCCTGTCCATACAAGCTTAAAAAAAGGTATGTTCACGTGTGTTCGTGTGTGTGTGTGTGTGTGTGTGTGTGTGTGTGTGTGTGTGTGTGTGTGTGTGTGTGTGTGTGTGTGTGTGTGTGTGTGTGTGTGTGTGTGTGTGTGTGTGAGAACTAGGACTGAAAAGAGTAGTTGATGCAATGAATGATGTTCATTATGTAAATCGATTCATTTGAATATTCTTGGTTATTTTATGTTCTACCTTTCAGTGAATGGCGACAGTGGTGAGCTGAAACACACATCCACATTGAAGGCAGAAAGAGAGGTGGTATGTAATTTTTATGACACATGCATGTATGTGTACGTGCGCACACGCGAAGCCAATCCTACAATCTTAAAAACATTTCCAAGTCAAAATGTATAAACTTGTGCTATTATGCTTGATCTCAGCAGCAGATGTGTATACAGCAACATCTTCAGTATTAATATTACTTGACAAGGGTATTGAAGTATATTTTCGATCACAAGAGCGGGCATTTAATACCGGTTTCCTGAAGAAAGCTTAAAGTTGAAAGAAGTCCAGAGTCCAAGGATTCAAGTCAAGCATCGTTTATTTCAGCCTGACTGGGACGTCTGCCATTGTGGTCAGATCAGCAGCGCGCCCAGTCACTTACAAGCACAAAGCATTTATACACTGTTCACCTCTTGTCAACAAGGGGAGGGGTCAGGTAGTTTTAGCCCAGCCCCCTGATCCCTGTTCACCAATCACACACCAATTACAGGAATATTGTAAGCCCTGATGAAACACATTTGCATTGTACTTACAGAGTAACAACTTGTCTTATTTCTAATTATCAAACTTTACCTTTACACAAAAGCTGGTATAGTAATTCTTGTGTAACATTTCTCAAGCTTTAAAATGAATCCACATACTGTTATACTTCATAGTTGCAAACAATAGTTTAGAAAGAATACATCAATAAAGACAGCATTTACTCCAGAATGAATCCCCTAAATGGCATTTCCCTTGGTTTACAGCACAAATCATAGTTATTCAACTTTATTCTTCTCAACCATGCACTTTAAAGGACTTATTCTTGTATGAATGTACCTGGTCTTACTCAGTTTGACAAAGTTAGAATTAAACCTTAAAATCTTCTGTAGACCTCCTGTCTTTCTGCCCTCGCAAGGGGAACAATAGAATGCTGATTAACTCACATAAAAACAAAAGAGGCCAATCTCAGCCTAGGGTGTCGCCCCTTGGACCCCACCAATTTACATCTCTGCCCTGTGGGAGGACAAGCTTCAAAAGGTCTGCACACAATAGAACAAAGCCCATCTTCTGTAGGCTTCTTTTGTCAATCAATTTTGAGGTGTTATCTCTGTACCTTCTCAAATTCTACATATCCTGTATAGGAACAAATGTTAGCGGGTGCTGTAATGTAGAGTTGATCTCCGCCTGCCAAGTTGTCATCCTGTCATGTTTTCACCTAAAACAGCTGTCTGATTATACTGCGACCCAATATTAAATCAATTGTCTTATTTATGAAATAGCATGTTCATGTTTGAAAGTTTACTTCATAACCCCTCTTGGGAGACTTCACAACGTCTCCCACAAAGGAACTTTCAAACCTGTAAAATAATACAGTACTGGTTAAACACTCAGTGTTGTTCGCTCCTCCAGCCATCTGTTTGACCTAAAAAGAATTAACACTCAGCAGCTACTTCTGCATACCACTGAACCTGTGAAACGAATCATTTGGTTACTTGATCAAGACACATCATAACACACACTTTAACAAGGAATGTTCATTCTCCACGCGCACAGAAATGTTCTTCTGTTTTTCTTTTTTTTCGCCTAAGCTAACAACGCAATTGCTGGATTGTTCTTCTTTGAATGTCCATGTTTGCACCTGGCAAATCCTCAGTTCATTGAATCAGAAACTGTTCACAGCTTGAGACAGGGGAAAGAATGGGGTTTTGTGGAAATGATGAAGGGTGAGGGTGTAGTGTCATTTTCCAATGACACCTGATGGGGCATGAGTCAGAGGAAAGTGTGGTACGGAATTGATAGGGGGTGGGGGCGTAGTATCACTATTCAAATGTTGGCAACTAGTGCTGCTTCTCTATTATGGCGTCGATAAAAAGGCATATCAAAACATGCATGGGCTTCCAGGGGTCCACTCTCAATGAGAGAGCATACGACTTTCACCTGGACACAGCAACTTGGTTGAATCTCCAAGGCCTGCAGATCTGGATTCTGGACCATCTAGCCGTCCGCTTGACGTCTGTGGCTCTATCCTTCTGCCGTCCTGTAGTGTTGTAGTTCGAAGAGTAGTTAGCAGCCATCTGGTTGAAGATTCACACCGGCTCCTGGTTGGTTGAGCTGCTCCTAGTTTCCTTGAAATCTGCTGTCATCCGGGACCTGTCTGTTCTCCTGCTGTCCTGTAGCGATGCGTTAGATGAGCCAATGCTGATGAGTAGACCGACGGCCTGGCGATCGATGCTCCTTTCTCCGCTGATGCCGTGACACTAGGGTTGAGATGACTTCAGGTTGAAGGGCCTCGGACCAGCACAGCTTTCCTGGTGTATCGATTTCTTTGACTTTGGCTCCATTTGACATCCCACCGACTCCATCTTGCAGCCCTGGACACCATCCACTCAGCCATGATCCCCTCTGGATTATCAGCCATCTGTGTCTCCAAGTTCCTCCAGCTTCTCCAACTCCATTCCTGACAGGAAAATACTCGGCAAAAACTTTCCCTAGACTTTTCCTAATAAATCAAACATGTTTCCAAACAGATAATACATTTTAACTAGGTCTTAGCCTATTGATTCCTACATAAATTACTCTATCTCAATTTTTCATTACAATCAAACTTTTTCAATTTTTCCCTCCTTTGTATGTTTTTCAGAACACTAATTCAAAATTTATACTACAGTACTCTCTGTACAAACATCCCCTCTTGGTCCTAAATTTAGTAATAACAGAACTTTTACTCTCAATATTTTCAAAATGTGTACTCTCCTTAAAGCCTAATAAATCTATTTTACTTAAATACAGATCAGTGTTGGTGATGTTTTGCCACCAGGGTGCAAAGCCGTTTAAACAAATGGAACGAAGACCCCCCTAACTATCTGTCAATTTCTATCTAATCTGTCTACCTTATTCCTATCATGGCGTCTCGAGCATGAGGATAAACTCCCCTCCAGCCACCTATTTGTGACCCTCAAGGTTCTGCCAAAACTATACTAATTACTTAGGTCTGTACCAGAAAAAGACTGTCCACCCCTGGTAACTCACATCAACCAACACTTACCTTGAAACTGCGGTCAAATTCTCTTTCTTTCCCTGGTTCCTAACAAAACAAACAAACAAAAATATGGTAATTTCAAAGCACAGACATCTCCTATTAAATGCTTGGATTTTGTATATTGTTCTGTTACCTTATATAAACGAATTTCAGCCTATTTTTAGCACCAGTACTGAACCACTGAATTAAGTATTTAAGTCCACTATCGAAACTCTATTATATTAGTCGATTCGTGATATGAAAAAGAATAGTGATCCAGACCGGGAACTGTTTATAAGCTGTCACTCAATTCAAGGCAAATTTACAGTTTACATTTTAGCACCAAAGAGAAAGGTCTATGTCCTTTTAAAAACCTGAATGAAAAAGTGTATCTCCTTCATCTCTTGGCCATCAGAAGGCCAACAATGACTCTGTCCTAAGATCTCCTATTTAATAAACTACAATCTAATTCACTTTAGCAAAATAAGAATCACAAATATCTCCCTGTTGCAGTATAGTTCAGGTGTTTTTTGGAATGAACCCCCAAACCCCTGCAATCAGAAAGCCAGTGAAACCTCTACTTTACGGTTTCTCCATTTTAACCTTCAATTATATCCAAACCATTACTTTTAAAATCAGCTGCGCATCATGGCTTAGTACAAATGAATAAGGTATCTATCAATCAGAGCACGCATGTGTAGCTAAGACATCCGTTCTTTAACTTCTAGGCACCTTTTAACCGATCCAATACATTGCTATGTCATGGTATTCCAGCCAAATAATTAAACCCGCCATTAATAAAGCACAAATCAAACCGAATCAATCCTAATATAATAAAACCTTAGCTCTCAATATTTAAATATCTTCACACGGACCTCTACAACTCCATAGTTGATCAATTTTAACCTTTACTCTTATTATTCCAATTACATCTCAATTTCTTCTCCTAAATTCACTCTTTACTGTCCTCTTTTGTAGATTACTTTAACAGTTCAAAGATTATTTTCACTATCCTTTAGACTAAATCGTTATATCAGTTAAATATTTAAACAATCATTTCACATCTCTCCCCTCTTACAACACTTACTTCAAATGTGTTGTAAAAAGTGAAATCCTACCAAGAACACCTAAAAAATCATCACTGAAGCCAAGCTATTTCAAACACACAGACGTACCGAAAAAACTCTCAACATTCAGCCAAAATAAAATCACCTTCCGAAGCCACAATCACAACAATCACAGACCGCACACCCCCCCCCCAGGGGGAAAAAATCGCAGACGTCTACGAACAACACACATACACAACTGAAAACCACAGAATAAGCATGTACAATCTGCAAAAAACCCTTGTAAGCAGGCCATTGAAAAATTCCTGCATTTTACAACCGAAAGCCTTTACAACAGTCAAAACTCATTGTGTTGTTCAAAAATGAACAAAACAAAACAACAAAACCATAGTAACAAACATCCACACACACACACACAAGACCAGTCATACAACATCAAAAACGCTCACGCATGAGACAAACACAGAATGACACTCACATCTTCACTGTCCAGTCCAAGAAGAAAGTATAGCATTACCACGAAAATGATAATTAAGAAAGTTGTACACAGCCGAAAAGCCATGACCCCACAAAGTCGCCACCAGAACCACAGGTCCACTAGCCGCTCACAGCAACACTGCAAACGCACACACACACACACACACACACACACACACAATAAGAGCCTCCAGTGCTCTCCCCACCGCACGTCCAACACACAGTACATCACAACAAAACTATAACTTAAGTGCTCTAACTACACAACACGTAGGCCTACCGAAACAAATTCATGAATAAAACGCATCATACTAACAAGTATCAAAACAATATTAACCAAAACCATTAACCCCATACATTCAATACAAACAACAAAGCTACACGCAACACTTCCCCCAAAGGCATTTTCCGGGCATAACAGGACGTCAATGACTCCTGCGGTTTTCAGCCTTCGACCAATGACTTCAAAGAAAGTATCACATGCCACTTCAAGCCTCATACACCTCACGGGAATCGCCCGCATGTACCTCGTCACGGGAGTCGCCCGGTCTTCTCAGCACACAATGCAACCGCGTTGCATAATCACCTCTAATAATGGACATTTTACGGGCGTCTAGCACTCGAGGTCTAGCGCGCGCCGGCGTCTCCATGCGCCTGTACAAACGCACAAAGCTGATAACCGGGATCCATGTAAAAAATACACATAGCAGAACTCCCCTGCCACCAAGAAAAAGGTGCTGACTTATGCCCTCACGCCCGGACCCATACCACCGGGCGGCCAACCTGAGTCAGTGCGTAGCTCCATGGACGCATATCGGACACACGCAATTTGCCACTAAACACCGGTCACTGAATACGGAAAGGGTAACGGAGCAAAGGCCCAACTCCTGATCCCTCAGTTCTCACTGTATACCACGGTACGTTTAAGCCATATAACACAACAGGTTCTGCGTCCTCTTTATGCGCATAGCCAGCGTACAACGTTACACATATATTTCACCGCCATACCAATGTAAAACAATTATCTACAAAACTATATCCACTGTATCCTCTATTTACATTATTTAGTTACAATATCGCCACTCATGCATAGACTTACACAAGAGCGAGCACTTTAGCAGTTAGACCGCTCGATAAAGAAACCATCCATTCGTGCCAGTAAGGGTCTATAAAATTAGAACAATCTCATTGTGCAGTCCCTAGACCGCCACTTATGTTCAAACAAAAGTGAGCATTACAGTAATTATATTACTCGATATAGGAACTTACTCAGAAAGGTGTTCTAGCCCTCTAATAATATTAATTTAATTCAATATCGCCACTTTTGAACGCAAATAAACAAAAGTGGAGTACATCAGTGATTAGAGCACTCGATATTGAGATAGATCCAAACTCCTATAATGTATTCCTGGTTACATTATCACCACTCATGTATGCATGGATCCACACACGAGCGCGCATTAGTAGCAGTTAGACCGCTTGATAATGAAACCATCTATTTGGCTAGCTTCTATAAAAATTACAACCATCCCATTGTGTGTCCCCAGATCGCCACTTATGTCTTACACAAAAGCGAGCACTTTAGCAGTTAGACCGCTCGATAATGAAACCATTCCAGGTTCTACATAATTATAACAATCCTATTACATAGTCCCTACACCGCCACCAATGTACAAACAAAGGTGAGCATTAAAGTAATTATATTACTCGATTTAGGAACTATTCAAAAGGTGTAGCCTTACTTGGTAACAGAATCGCCACTCATGTATAGACAAAAGTGAGCATTATAGTAATTATATCACTCGATTTAAGAACCACCCAAAAGGTTGTCTAGCCTTATAATAATATCAATCTAGTCAACACCGCCGCTTTTGAACACAAATAAACAAAAGCGGATAGACTTAGTGAGTAGATCACTCGATATTGAAATAGAACAATGAACTATAAGCTTCCAGACCTTTAACGGACTTCTAGAAGCATTTTTGTGCCACAAAGCACACTTACCTCAGACCCTGGATTCACTCCCCCAAAAACCCCTTCTCCAGAAAACCAGCCCATCGCCCTTAAAATCAAAAATAAAACCACAAAAAATCAGGTTCTTCTCGCATACCCCGTCCTCCATAAAAGAAGGAAAGAATATTAAGACGACTGCCGACATACGCCATTATGAAGTATATTTTCGATCACAAGAGCGGGCATTTAATACCGGTTTCCTGAAGAAAGCTTAAAGTTGAAAGAAGTCCAGAGTCCAAGGATTCAAGTCAAGCATCGTTTATTTCAGCCTGACTGGGACGTCTGCCATTGTGGTCAGATCAGCAGCGCGCCCAGTCACTTACAAGCACAAAGCATTTATACACTGTTCACCTCTTGTCAACAAGGGGAGGGGTCAGGTAGTTTTAGCCCAGCCCCCTGATCCCTGTTCACCAATCACACACCAATTACAGGAATATTGTAAGCCCTGATGAAACACATTTGCATTGTACTTACAGAGTAACAACTTGTCTTATTTCTAATTATCAAACTTTACCTTTACACAAAAGCTGGTATAGTAATTCTTGTGTAACATTTCTCAAGCTTTAAAATGAATCCACATACTGTTATACTTCATAGTTGCAAACAATAGTTTAGAAAGAATACATCAATAAAGACAGCATTTACTCCAGAATGAATCCCCTAAATGGCATTTCCCTTGGTTTACAGCACAAATCATAGTTATTCAACTTTATTCTTCTCAACCATGCACTTTAAAGGACTTATTCTTGTATGAATGTACCTGGTCTTACTCAGTTTGACAAAGTTAGAATTAAACCTTAAAATCTTCTGTAGACCTCCTGTCTTTCTGCCCTCGCAAGGGGAACAATAGAATGCTGATTAACTCACATAAAAACAAAAGAGGCCAATCTCAGCCTAGGGTGTCGCCCCTTGGACCCCACCAATTTACATCTCTGCCCTGTGGGAGGACAAGCTTCAAAAGGTCTGCACACAATAGAACAAAGCCCATCTTCTGTAGGCTTCTTTTGTCAATCAATTTTGAGGTGTTATCTCTGTACCTTCTCAAATTCTACATATCCTGTATAGGAACAAATGTTAGCGGGTGCTGTAATGTAGAGTTGATCTCCGCCTGCCAAGTTGTCATCCTGTCATGTTTTCACCTAAAACAGCTGTCTGATTATACTGCGACCCAATATTAAATCAATTGTCTTATTTATGAAATAGCATGTTCATGTTTGAAAGTTTACTTCAGTATACTAGACGGGCCCATTTTAGAATTAAATGAACTCTAGTATTTTAAAGAGGAGCTGTGATAACTACAACCTCTTTTCTGAATTTAGTTATTCCATGCACTAAATACAGGAAATGCACGGGTGCCACAGTCTTAATGTGTATATAGGCCAATAGTACTGTATCACATGCTTGATGCAGAATTATACTGTGTGTCCCCAATCCCCGTAACCTAATCGCCCCGCTGAAATATGTTTAAAAAGATAGGTTTAACCACCGTAGCATCACCAAATGAACTCTACAAATTGATCAATTACACTGATCATTTTATTGTGTAGTGTTTGGGGATGGTCATAGCTGAGTGGGTAAAGAGGCCGTCTGGGAATAGAAAGGTCACTGTTTGACCATCAGCTCACCCAGTGTACGTGTCTTAACCCCCTAACACCTCACAAACCTTTTGTGCATAGCAAACAGAAAGTCAAAATCTCAAGGCATAACTGTTTTTCATATCTGTGCAAAGTAGATATAACGTGCTAAAGTAGATATAATGTGCTATCACTCTGTAAATGTTGAATTTTATTTACAAAAGCATCTATTTTTGTGTATTTGTACGTATATACGTATATTGCAATAATAATGCATTTGCCGGCATTTTTCACATCTATCATTTAAAGCGCCACCAAGAGGCTAGCCTCGGGAACCCATACACTTTTTTTGTTTAAAGATAGATTGCTGAAGCAATAGGGAGCGGCGTTGGCTCCCAGCACTAGGTTTGGATCCGCCCCTCTAGACCTTGGAAAGCCTGCGTTCTCCCAGCCTACCAGGAGGCTGACTTATGTAAAACTATTTTTTTTAATATTATTCCTTCAGATTTCAGATTTTATCCAAATTTCACTTAATCGGTACACGTGATCTCTGTAGTCATGTGATGAAGACGAATCTGATTTTTCATATTCCATCCTGATTGGCTAAGATTAGGCTGCACCAGCGCTCCTGTTTTCTGACCTAAAGGGGCGGGTTTAACATCTTCGGCGAGAGAATCCGTGTGATCCCATTGGTTCACCGATCTGTCCGTCAGCCCCCGCCCCGTCAAAGCAACATTACGAGCGACGCCCACTGCACTCTGGTTGGTTGGGGAAATGAAACACTTCCTATATCGGGTACACCGACGCGCTGGTCCAGGCTTTTATTTTTTTAGCAAAACTAAACAATAAAAGCCTAGAGATCGAGGCTAGGCTAAGATTGACAGCTGAAGGTTGCAGGAGTGCCCGTTTTGAACAAAATCATGAACGCAGTGTCCGATAGCGGTGAAACTTTGCACGCACATTCTCACTACGTTGAGGAACAAATGCCACCCTTTTAACATCGCCCTATTATAGCGCCACTAGGAGGACGATTTTTACTAAATTGTTTTTCTTTATATTACTTCTACTGTACAAATGTTGTCCAAACATCACACAAATCGGTACACATTATCTCTATAGTCAAGTGATCAAGACGGATCCGTCCTATTTTTCAAATTCCATCCTGATTGGCGAATTCCAAACATTGCTGGCCCACAATAACCGACCTGACCTGGCGGAGACCTGTGCTCCGAGGAGCACTTTTTCTAGTTTGTGATGAAAGCATCAGTGAACACCACAACCTGCAGTATCATTTGTAAATCCTACTCTAGGAACTCCTGAATCACTGTTTTGACGACATGGAGAGATTCATGGGCCGCCTGCAACAAACAACCGAAGCGAAGGGTGTCGTCATCCAGAGGAACAAGAAGAGAAGAAAAAAAGAAAGACAGAAAAAAAAGATCCAGGATGGTAAGTGTCACTAATGTCTCTCAGGGTCATTTATGTTTAGTTGTGTGCCGGTGTCGTGTACAGTGGCGTGCACAGACATTTTGAGGGGCAGGTGCTCAAGTAAATTATACTTTTTTTTTGTTTACTTGGTCTGCTCTTTTTTCCCTCTACACCTATACCTCTTTGCCAAAAATAGCCGATCTACAAGCTCACAACGCCTCGCGCTGCGAGGCGTTGTGGGCTTGTAGATCTGCTATTTTTGGCTAAAGTTCTCCTCAGAAAAGGGATGCTAGGTTTCGAGTGGTTATGGTAAAAAGAAAAATCATATCACATAAAGATTTGGCGGACCCCCTGTAGTAACTCTGAGGACCCCCTGTTGAAGACCCCTGCTGTAAACTGAAAAGGTTTAAAAGGGCACTTCTGGTCAAGAGGGCAAAGGGCAGGTGCTCTAGCGCCACCTAGAGTCTATCTGTGCACGTCCCTGGTCGTGTACCAAAAAATGTGACACGGGATGCAACCAAGGATAAATGAGCCATTAGGCTCTGCTGCCTGCTGATTACCCTCGCACAGGTTTACAGGTGTGACAGGTGTTTCTGTTCTTCTTGGCAAGAAATCAATGCAGTCACCCCCAAGAGACCAAAAAGAATCTCAGCATTGCAAACATACATGTACTGTAATATAGGATCAACTATGTCTTCCTATGCCACCCTACCGGTGGGACCAGTATCTTTCAAGAGGACAGTGGCCTTACAAGGAAGGAAGGAACAGGCGCTGTAATTTTACTCTATATACATATTTTCCATATTTACTGCAAGGACTATGCTAATAGATTGTTTTATGTGGCATTAGAAATCTCTACCGTATTTGGGGGCCCTTGACGGTAGTGTATAAAATATTTCTGTGTGTGTGTGTGTGTGTGTGTGTGTGTGTGTGTGTGTGTGTGTGTGTGTGTGTGTGTGTGTGTGTGTGTGTGTGTTAAAAAAAAGCGCTAAGGTGCACAGGTGTTGAAAAATCTGCCGGCAAAGCAGCTGCTACCGGAGGCGTTCACACCCGCACTGGCCTGCAGCAGGATCGAGGCGCAGTTGTGCACACTGCAGCCCTCGCTGACGAGGCGACAACAACATCAGCAACAACGGAGGAAGGTGAGCAGAGACAAGCTGTCATACCTGTGGCAGTGTGAGAATGAGCCCTTTTGCGGCTGGAAGCAGTACAGAGGCGTTTGTAAAGTGCAACCAAAAGGTGTGTTTATTCACCGACATCAAACAAGACAATACAGGAGCTCCAATACAGGTGACAGACATGGTGTTGCCTGGCTTTCATTCTACCTCTAACTAAACAGGCTTGTTACTGGCAGCATTTTATACTCAGCTGGAGCAGCTCAGGCAATTAAGACTCCACCATGTCAAGGGGTAGATAAACAGATATACAAATACAGAAATACATATAACATTAACTCATAAAATATCTTAAAACTCCATGAAATACACCACTAATGATTCTCATACTACAACTTTACACAAGATCCCTCACAATTCCAAATACACATTATAACCCCCCTCTGCCCTTCTGACTTGGTCCAGCCCAATTACACTGGCAAACAGAACAGCCCACTTTGGTACATGTTAAGTTTTCAATCATTACTCAGCATTACCCATATTGCACCTCTCACACATTCCACTTAGTCTCTATTGCACTCATATTACACCAATTGCACTTGCCAGATATCACCAAACATGTTGTCTCCATAGGTGGACTAGTTAGCTGAGTGGCCAGCTCAGCTGGACAGGACACATCTCAAATGTTCAGTTAAATGTAATCAACAATAAAATGACTGCATTCCTTTCTGTGCAAACTACAATGTGCAAATTATGCCGTGCAAATACTAAAGTGACCATATGCTATGCAATTAATCCATCCATAAATAAAGGTTACAATGTACATGTGCAAATGGCAAGTAACAGAGGACCTCTCTGTTACAGGCAGCATAAACAATCCACACACAGTAGTGGGGTTCCATGTCAATGCAATTTTTAATTTTCATTTCCGATTCTTGTGAAAGTTTCGTCTTCACTACTAATTTGAAGGTAAGGGTCTATAAAACAATTCTGGTCGAAGATATTTTCACCCAGATAAAAAATTGGCCTCTAGGGGGCGCCGGCAGTTGCCAGCCCTAGCAAAATATGTTAACTGTTGTAACTTTTGATTGGATTATCCGATCTGAACATAATGAGATATGTATGGATGCAGGATCAGGAGTAGCATTTGGTAATTCAAGCATATTACCCATAGAATCAATTTCATTTTCCAGTATTGGCGCATATCGACAAAAATAGATATAGTAGGGGACCGTGTATGGGTAATTTGTTGTTTTAATTTCAAATTGATGTGCAAGTTTTGTTTTCACTACTAAATTGAACTTAAGGGTCTATAGAACATTTCTGGTTCGAGTGTCAAGCACTCAGATAAAGAAAAAGGCCTCTAGGGGGTGTCAGCGGTTCCCAACCCCACACCAGCCATAGAAAAATATGGGAACTGTTATAACTTTTGATTGGATTATCCAATATGAACATAATGAGGTATCTATGGATTCAGGATCAGGAGTAGCAGCTGGTACTTAACACATATTTCCTAAAGAAGCAATATTTCTTCTGCTATCTGCACATTTCCACAAGAATAGTCAGAAGAGGTCTATGCGCTAACATATGTGTCGGAATAGCATTAATTTCCATTTTTGTCTCCACTACCCATACATCTACTTGAATAACTAACATTACAGTGTCTTGCTATATCAATTATTATTATTATTATTACTAGACCATACCCGGTCGGCGCAGCGCAGCCGTGGGGGGATATGCGCACATGATCTGGCAACCCGGGAGGCAGTTCGTCCCATAGCTGGGCAGCCCCGTAACCATGGCGACAGTGTTTGACACAAAAACGCTAATAAGAAGCTGAGATTTGATGAAATTGAAAAACGGGCTTCACAGTTGTGTTCAGATGGTAATGGTCAATGGCTGTGTGCAAAATCAGAGCAATTGCTCCAGCCAGTGAGGAGAACCGGGTGTCTTCACCACCACTACAGAGACCACTACTACAAACGCACAGAGGTTACTAGAATTATTATTATTATTATTAGTATTACTTTCCATTTTAAGATAAATCATTCCAGAACAGCATGTTAAATGTCTTTCAATATAGGCAGGATTTCTATTAATTTATGGCATACATGTTTTTTGGGGGTATTAAGTGGTACTGAATCCAAATCTGCTGTATGCCCAGCTCAAAATTCACCATTTAAAGATGCCGGCCACCACTAGGCTGAAATATATTACGTAAAACATATTTTTGACTACACAAGGCAGAAACTTGATTGAATTTAGCTTTTTAGGTTTTCATATATGGGGAATCCAATCCCATATTCTGATTTGAGATCAAATGTGAGGAACGTGTTTAAAACATATATTGGGAAAATTGTCATTTATAGGGGATATTACAAACAATTTGGAACAAATTAGGCCTAACGGTACCCGTGACAGCTGGAAGTCCTGGGTTGTCCCCCTTCTCCCCTGTACAGTTTTGATAAGCTCCAGATTCGAGGGCTGAGCAGGGCCATTAAGGGTATAAGTTAGATGGGCTCATCAGTGGGGATACAGTGAAGAGGCGTGGAGAGGGTGTGGAGATCAGTGCAGAACTGTCAGAACATACAGTGTCTACTGGGTGTCTACGAACGGGTAGAGGCGGAGTGTAGCAGGGATAGGGTTTACCGTTGCTTTTTATCTGGAGCTTTTTAACAGCTATAGGGGAAAGGTGAATAGTTCATGATGCCCTGTGCTCCATTCTCCTCCATATGATCCTAGTGTAACCAACCTCCAGGCCCACAAGGGGCCATGTCCCTGCTGCTATCGGACAGACAAGCATTGCTTTCTGTATTCACCTGTTACAGCCCATGCCATAATGATAAGTCACTGATGACCACTGGTAATATTACTTAGAAACAACCAGACTCTCCTGTGAGCCAGTCTGACATAGGGATATCCTTGTCTGCCTGACACCACTGGGGACTGACCTGCATCGCTACCTATGTCTGCCCACGAGCACCTATCTTGGGCATAGGAAGAGCCAGCAGATCCGCATGGAGGTCCACTTGGGATGAACGTATCCAGTGATCCAGACCGACATAGGGACACCCCTGTCGGCCGTACGCATAGCCATGCACTACATGGAGTTCTTAGAACCACCATCACTAGCAACCGACTCACATATCAACACTCTCTCTAACCGGCTATGAGCACTCCTCCTGGGCTCACAAGTGCCCCAGTCTACAGATTATTTATTTGGCAGCTGTTATGAGATGGGAAAGGGAATCAGCCGATGGAGTGCTTTCTTGGTCCCCATAACTTTGATCTTCCATGCTCCAAGTGCCCAGGGATCTATCCAGTGACCCCCATACTCCCCTTTACCCATCTGAGGGGCCCAGCTCAATCCCCAGGTCGGGAGCTTTTCAAATCCATATAGTGTTAGGCTACTTATTGTACAGCAGATATGTCATGGGATAAAGTTGGTTGGAAAACCTATTCACCAATAAATGACATTTCATATTTGATCTCTAATCAGAATGTTCCATTGTATTCCCCATATGAAAACCCAATAAAGCTAAATGCAATCCAGTGTATACCTGGTTTAGTCAAAAGTATATGTTGTTTTAAATATATTTCAGCATAGTGGTGGCCACCATCTTTAAATGGTCAATTTTGAGCCATTATCAGCCATTTCTGAACCATTTCTGAGCTGGGCATACAGAAGATTTGGATCCAGCAACCCTTATTACCCCTTAAACCATGTATGCCATAAATTAACACAATTTGCCTTCACACATGGTTAAGATTTTTGGAAATCTGACCTACATGTAGACTAATTTCGATTGTTGCCATTTTGGAAAATGGGTACAAAAAAACAAAAACATTTCAATCTGGTTTCTTGACACTCAAACTAAAATTGTTCTATAGACCCTTATCTTCAAATGAATGAATATGAAAACTAAACTTTCACAACAACTTGAAATGACTGACTGTCCAGGCCTAATAGAAGTTAGGTGTAATTTGAATTCATTTGATGTAAATGGCAGCCATCTTATTTTTTTCCATACTAGAATATTAAAAACATCAATATTTTAACTACAGTTGATTCCTCACACAGTATTGACGTGATATAGCAATAAAAAAAAACATTACACAGCAATTATGGGAAAATTAAGAAATTGATCAAAACATCATAATTCCGATTTTGGCCATTTTGGAAATGGGGCAAAAACAATATATTTTTTCAATCTGGTTCATATATCTTCGAGCCAAATTGTTCTATAGACCATTATCTACAAATTAGAAGTGAAAAATTAACTTTCACATGAATTTGAAATGACTGAGTGTCCTGGCACCCCACTACAGTCATCTCTCAGCTATAGGCTACGGGTGTAAACTTTTGTTTTTTATCTTTGGTAGCCTAGGGCACGTGCACAAGTTGGTTGTGAGGGGCCTTCAAATGGCCGGCCTCTCCAAAAGGAGGGCCAAACAATTAGCAAGGTACCGCTCAATATCAACTAACTATTATAGACCAATTATTTGTTTACTAACATTGAGCCTGGACGCACAGGTGATTGTTTCACGCAATCAATTCCCAACCTGTTTCGGGGTGCACTGGTTTCAGCACACCCCAACCCCCTCTTGTGTGTGTTGGCTAGTGAGACGCGTCCTAACGAGACCTGATATAATGGGTTTCGTTGCGCGCATACTGGCTGCACGCAGCCAGTATGACGTCGTCTGTTAAGGGGTCTATACACGAATCCACAGAGCGCTTCCCTGTAGGTGTAGCTCCGCCCCCTTTAGGTTCCACCGCCATGCTGCGGTGTCAATAACAGTCAGCTGTACTGGGGCGAGTGCGGTGTTAGTGAAGTGCAGTCACTGACTGCTCAAGTTATGGTTTTTACCTGCATTTACTAAACTAACTAAAGATGTACAGAAAGTCGGGACGAACTTGCGTTGTTTATGGCTGCTCCAACAGCAGTGGACAAATTCAACTTTGGAGAGAAAGGGAATGTGAAACACACAAGCCTCTAGTTCATAACAAGTGTCGGTGCCCCAGGCCATATGGCTTACACAGATTCCCTGGGCGTGAGACTGGAGAGGACCAAGATGTTCGCCGAAAGTGGGTAAAAAATGTGAACTTAAAGGACTTTGTTCCCACGAAGAACAGCGTGGTAAGTTTGGGAAACTTTTGGTTAGTTCGCTCTTAATGTTAGCATGCAGCAGCTGCTACTGTATGTAGGCCTAGCTCTGGCCCACAGCGTCAGAAGGAGTTCTCCTTAACGCTATGGAACCTTCATCTAGCCTTTGCCCGAACACCCGCGGTAGCACAAACCTGTTTTCAACATCTTAAAACCGTCTTTGTTTTGGTGAGTAGACAAAGTGCATTTTTGTATTACTCGAGACGAGAGGCTGAGCAGCCTGTGCGTTAAGGAGAACTCCTAACGCTATGGACCAGAGCTACATGGGTGAAACATGTTATCTTATCTAAGTTCAGCTAACGTTAATAACATCATTGTTAGTAGTATGCTAAGCTGCTGCTCTTGTGTGTGCAAAAATGAACCACCTGGGGCGTTATTGTGATAAAATAGTACTTTATTTGGTAAACCTATGGCAGTCTAATGAACACAAATACTACTGTTTTTATGTTGTATTCAGCCACTTATGTAACACAACTCTGTCAGGGTGTAAATGGAACCAAATAAACAGAGTGACTGTTGACTCAGTCACAACAGTGGCTGAATGTTGATGAGCTTCCTATGAAAGCAATGTCTATGACATTGGTTCTCAAAGTGGGGTCCGGGGACCCCCAGGGTCCTTGAGGGAGTTCCAGGGGGTCCCCAGCTAAATGATTGATTAGGCACCTAATGGTTCCTTATGGGGTGTAACTCTGAGAGTGTTCAAATGGAACCAAATGAACCCTAACCTAACGTGTCCATTTGCTTCCATTTGTACACTCTCTGAGTTAAATTGACATAGATTTTACAATATAAATTGCGGTCCAAGTGATAGAAATGCCATTAAATGGGGGTCTGTAGCCCTAATGCATGTCAAACTGGGGGTCCTTGAAATTAAAATGGTTGAGAAGCACTGCTAGAGACGTAAAAAATCTTCTCTTATGGGGGTCCCTGGCATATCTTTTGAAATGGGGGTCCGCGGGCTAATAAGTGTCAATTTGGGGGTCCTTGACATGAAAAGGTTTGAGAACCACTGGTCTATGACATGAAACCATTTAGTGGACAATAGTTTATGTATTGTTGAGTTATATGTGGTACCAGTATTTACTATTAATCTTCTTTATTCCATCTTAAGGTGTGTGGAGTACACTTCCCTGATGGTAGGCCAACAAAAGAACACCCATATCCAGTTTTGCAACTAGGATATAAATATCACGTACGTGAGATCCTTTTTCCCTTCAAATTGATTGTTTTTGGTTCAACATGTTGTTTAATTTATTTTGAAAGAAAAAAAAATGTAGCACTGTTTTTCACTCTTTTTCTTTTGTTTTCATAGGGGAGAATGCAGTCTGGTAGAGCCCCCCCTAAGAGAAGATGCCTTCAGCCATTAAGCAGCAACACATTAAGTGCAGCACCTGAAGACACCACATCGAATGTGGAAAATGTCGATCAAGTACGCTAGATCTTTTTCCCCTTCAATGTGATTGTTTTTGGTTAAATGTATTGTTCAATTTATTTTGAAAGTAAATAAAAAGATGTAAGCACTGTTTCTTTTGTTTTTGTTTTCATAGGGGAGAATGCAGTCTGGTACAGCGCCCCCTAAGATTCGGTGCCCTCAGCCATTAATAGCAGCGCCTGAAGCCACCACATCCAATGTGGAAAATGCCTATCACGTACGTTGGATCTTTTTCCCCTTCAAAATGATTGTTTTTGGTTCAACATGTTGTTTAATTTATTTTCAAAATGAATTTTAACAAATGTAAGCACTGTTTCTTTTGTTTTCATAGGGGAGAATGCAGTCTGGTACAGCGCCCCCTAAGATTCAGTGCCCTCAGCCATTAATAGCAGCGCCTGAAGCCACCACATCCAATGTGGAAAATGCCTATCACGTACGTTAGATCTTTTTCCCCTTCAAAATGATTGTTTTTGGTTCAACATGTTGTTTAATTTATTTTCAAAATGAAGTTTAACAAATGTAAGCACTGTTTCTTTTGTTTTCATAGGGGAGAATGCAGTCTGGTACAGCGCCCCCTAAGATTCGGTGCCCTCAGCCATTAATAGCAGCGCCTGAAGCCACCACAGCCAATGTGGAAAATGCCTATCACGTACGTTAGATCTTTTTCCCCTTCAAAATGATTGTTTTTGGTTCAACATGTTGTTTAATTTATTTTCAAAATGAAGTTTAACAAATGTAAGCACTGTTTCTTTTGTTTTCATAGGGGAGAATGCAGTCTGGTACAGCGCCCCCTAAGATTCGGTGCCCTCAGCCATTAATAGCAGCGCCTGAAGCCACCACAGCCAATGTGGAAAATGCCTATCACGTACGTTAGATCTTTTTCCCCTTCAAAATGATTGTTTTTGGTTCAACATGTTGTTTAATTTATTTTCAAAATGAAGTTTAACAAATGTAAGCACTGTTTCTTTTGTTTTCATAGGGGAGAATGCAGTCTGGTACAGCGCCCCCTAAGAGAAGATGCCCTCAGCCATTAAGCAGCAACACTTTAAGAGCATCACCCGATGACACAACATCAGCACCCGAAGACGCCACATCCAATGTGGAAAATGTCATGCCTCTGCCTGTGAAGCGTGACATCGGCATCCAGTGGCCCGATAGGCCTACTGAGCACAACTACTCAACTACCAAGACACGGCGCAACAGGGCAACACAAACTGATCCTACACCATCATTGTCAGTCTATGACCTGGATGACAAAGATTCAAAATTTTACACAGGCATAGGGATTGAAAGTTTTTGGCAGCTTTTGCATGCCCTCGTAGATTTTCTCCCACCTCCAAAGATTACCTATTTAGCAGTCCACGACCAGCTCTTACTTGTTGTAATGAGGCTACGTCTTTGTTTGATGTTCACAGACTTGGGTAAACGATTTGGAGTAAGCAGGAGCTCAGCATGTAATATCTTTTCACTTTGGAGACCAACACTTGCTAGGTTTATGAGGGAAAAGGTGATTGCGTGGTTGCCCAGAGATACTCTCAAAAGAATAATGCCTTCCTGTTTCAGTGTAAATTATCCCAAAGCAACATGCATAATAGACTGTACTGAAATATTTGTACAAAGGCCAAAACACTTCAGGAAAAGATCACAAACATACAGCAACTACAAACATCATAACACTTACAAAGTCTTATATTGCATTGCCCCGAATGGTTATGTTATGTTCACATCAAAACTGTTTGGTGGAAGGGCCAGTGACACTTTTATCACAAAGAACAGTGGGCTTCTGGAACTCCTGATTCCTGGTGATCAAATTTTAGCAGACCGTGGGTTCAACATCTCTGATGTATTGCCCCCAGGGGTGACTCTGGCTCTTCCAGCCTTTACTCGCGGCCTCAAAGAACTTCCTGAGCATGAAGTTGTGGCAACGCGACGCTTAGCAAATGTCAGAATCCATGTCGAGCGTGCAATTAGAAGGTTCAAATGTTTTAAAATGGTCTGTTATGTGATTCCTGGGAGGGTAAAACATGTTGATGACATTGTAAGTATTTGTGCTGGGCTTTGTAATTTGCAACCCAAGTTAATTCAGACTGGGGAAACATCTGACATTGAGGAAGAAGAGGAATGTCATTTGGATGAAGCTGATGGAGAAAATATGTGCTGATTACTCCAAAAACAGTCGTATTAATTAAGACTTCATTCTCCATTGTAGCTTTAATATTCAAAAAGCAAATTGAAGCACTAACACATCTTTGTCACAGCGTTGCGTTAAATGTACTATTTGTTTCTGAAAAGGAGGGAGATGTTTGTATGAAATGCATCATCTGTGTATTGTAAGACAATATTGTACTTTGTTATATCACAAACTTTGTCAACTGACCATTTGACTTTGATGAAGTGCATTTACTCATGAATGAAATCATTTGACCCTCATTACATTCAAAAGAGGACTACTTTAGCCCATGTACTTTCATGACTCAATGTGCTATTCTAGTAGCTATTGCTGGTAATAAATACTCAAAGTACACAACCTTCAGGTGGCCGATTCTCTCTGTTATCCACTCTTGGTTGTATGGGACATCTGTGATAACCTTTTCATTTTGGGTCCATACAAGGAACTTGCAATTTGTTTTGCTAGCACAATGCATTGCTAGCTGTACCTGGTAATAGAACCCTAATCCCGATGCTGTTTCCCTCAGAATGTATTGTCCATTAATATGCCTTACATCATATTTGTTTGACTCAATCATTTTTAGCAGACTGCCATTGTGTGCCTCAAGTTTTTTCTCTGTAGGACATTTAATCTCAAGGATGGTATCTGCATCTATGATACCATCGAGGCTGGCACCAAGCCAATTTTCTTCTTCGTGCACAATAAGACCTGTAGTCTCCACCGTCAGTCCTGTGGTCTCCTCAAACCATTTTCTAGCCAAAGGCTCAGATGTCTGACCATGTCTTGTGGCTGCATTACCAGCAAAGGTGCCATTCACTTTCCGTTCCACCCAGTTTTGTGGGTTTACCTTTTTGGGCACTTCAGATGCCTCACTACTGGTAATTCTAATTTTCCTTTGATCAAGCCAAAATGTACTATTCTGGCCCTTTGTTTCTGTGGCTATTCTCTCCCTCTCATCTTTCCCACATACCACATATCTTTCAAAAACAGAGTTACAGAGTGTACATATGTGTTCAGCACATTGTTTATGAAATGTAGGCAGTTCATTAACAGTTGCTTTCTTTTGTGGCTGTGCAGTCAACACATTATGCAAAATGGTACCCGGTATATTTGCTAGGCCAGCCATCTCAGGGGATGAAAAGTGCTGAATGACGTCTGCATCTGTCTGAAATGCCGTAGCTGTGACTTTCATATTTTTTCGAGGTCCCTGGTCTGGCCCTCGTATGTTCTCCACTGTGTCAGGCAACACATTTTCACAGGTGGATTTATTCCAGGCACAAGCCTCATCAGTGCATGCTGTGCCTGTGAATTCCTGACTGGCAGCATCTTTCACTTTGTACAGTATCCCTGCTGAATGACTGCAGCTCCTCCCTTGGTTGGCCATGCAGTCACAGCTCACATCTACAACTGTGCCATCCCTCCTCTGCAGAGTTACTTCAACATGATGATAATGTTTTATGTCCTGTGAGTAACGCACAGGTCCTTTCAGAATGATGTGCTCATCATCTGGTAGAATGTGGAGTATCTGGCCAACCCATCCGGAGCTCAGGTAATTTTGACCCTCTATCAGGGACCTGTAGTTGGCATTTTGTTGCTCATCACATGCCAGGTGATGAATGAAATATTCTTGAATACCTATCAAAATTTGAATAGGGTTAATACCACTGATCTGTAATGTTATGAAATGCAATTATTAACAAGACTAGACGGTACAGTCCTTAAGAGCAGTGGTGGAAAGTAATTAAGTACATTTACTCTCAAGTACTGTACTTCAGTACAATTAACGGGATTTTTTACTTTACTTCCACTCTATCCCAGAGGCAAATATTATACTTTTACTCCACTACACGTATTTGAAAACTTTAGTTGCTTAGTAGATTGGGATTATTATTACAAAACATACATTAACCCTATTTAAACTTCGGTTAAATAGCCGATCTACAAGCAAACAATGCCATGCATTGTGAGCTTGTAGATCTATTTTCAAAAGATTTTTCATACCTTTGTGAAATAGTTATGCAAATACTTCTGCATAATGACTACTTTCTACTATCGGTACTTTAAGTACATTTTGATACCAATACTTTTGTACATTTACTCAAGTAGATTTACAATTCCGGACTTGTACTTGTAACAGAGTATTTCTACATTGCAGTATTGATACTTTTACTTAAGTATAAAATGTGAGTACTTTTCCCACCACTGCTTAAGAAGTTGCATTTCATAATCTTATAAACAAACAGAAATTAAACACTCGCAGACCTAAGCTCACATTTTTATTTTATTTATATTTTTTGGGAAAAGACATGTGGTGTAGGAAAACTAGCCTAGGACCTACTGTTGTAACCGAGGTCAGTTTTGTCTACTAAGAATTTTAAGTGGTTAACCTCATGATTGTCATCAATGAAATACCTTTATCAGTAACTCTGGGCCACTGTCTAACGTCGTCAATCCAGGTACTCATGCTGTTAGTCACTGGCTGTCAGTTTGGTTACTTTGTTTTTCACAACCAAGTTAGTGTTAGTTAGTAAAAGTTACTAATAAACCAAGCAGGTAAACAGTAACGTCAACAGACGGACTGACACGGATCAGCAGCTGACTGAGTTTGACAGCGCCCCCTAAAGGGCAGGGGGCGCCGATAAATTGAGGCACACAATGGCACTAAACTAAATTAATGTACTAAACGTTTACAGTGTATTCTTTTTTACCATATGTTGTTTAGGACCTTTATGGTGTCTAGTTAAGATTCATTCTTGTTGCCCAGGTCAAATAATGTCCCATGGGGTTTATTTTAACCCTTCCCAATCAAACCATAAAATGGAGATAACAGAAAATACCATAACTCTTGAAGGAAACAACCTACAGAGACAAATTAATACATTTTCTATATCATTTGGACCCAAGGAATTCATTGAAGTGGTTAATATTAAGATTCAAGGACATTTTGACTATTTCAGGACAGAAACAGCAAAAAAAATTGAAGAATATTTTTGAAATCACATTTATATTTCTCTTTGTACTACATTTTTAAGGTGTATTCTTTTCTACCATATGTCTTTTAGGACCCTAAAGGTGTCTAGTTAAGTTTTAATCTTGTTGCCCTGGTCAAATAAGGTCCCATGGGGTTTATTTTAACCCTTTGTTGCACCTATTCCCAACCCGAACCATACAATGGAGACAATAGAAAAACTCTTGAAGTAAACATACAGAGACAACTTAACACATTTAATTATAACATTTATAATAATTTTGACACAAGGAATTAATTAAAGTGGTTATTATTAAGATTCAAGCAGGTCTTGACTCTATTTCAGGACAGAAAATGCAACAGAACATGTTCAAATCACATCTATATTAATCCTTGTATTAAATACTTAAGGTGTATTCTACTTTACTCCATGTTTTTAGGACCCTTATGGTGTCTAGTTAAGATTTCGTCAACTAATGTCCCAAGGGGTTCATTTGGTGACCATTTTAAATCGATGTCCACAGGAGTGGCGTTTTCATATCTGAACCAGACAACGTACAAAGACAAATAAATCCACTTTTTCATAGAATGTTTACACCAGGAATCTAATGGAAAGGTCACTGACATGGTACAACCATTCTTTATTGGTGAAAAACACACAAATATCAAATTCTGGCTTATATTAAAACACAATTTCACTGATCAGTATCATCCATCTCATCATCAAACTCCACCTCATCCTCTTCCCTCTTATCATCATCATCACTGATGACACCAGCAGTCAACAGGTCAATGAGAGATAGGGGCAGAATTGGCCCACAAGACAAGACAGGCTCCAAAATCCCTCCTTCTGTCTTCTGCCACCCCTGACCATCATCATAGGATTTAGGCCTCCAAAAGACCACTCTTGATTCCATCAAGGGCGCAGTAGAGGCTGAGGCGTGGACTTAAGGAGAAATTCATAGTGCAAGGTCCAGCCACCAGGAAACCCCAGTTCTTTCTGGGCAATGCGGAAAATAAGCGACAGCTCTGCCAGTTGATGCTCAAGGTCTGGGGGAGTAAGGAGGCAGCATCCCGGCTGGCAAAATGTGAAACAGCTGCTCTCATCGTGGAAGGAACAGCTCATAAACTTGTGGCAATAGATTGAGAAGTGAGTTGATTGATCAATACCTATATAACTTTGGTGAGTTCTTGTGTTAGCAGATTTGCCAAGAATGATTGTTGATGTTGATGACGACATCAACCTGCTCATCTACCTTGACACTGGCACAGGCAGGCACCGTCAGCTGGTAAATGTCACGGAGCTAGCAACCTCTCTTGGGCAGCCATACTGTAGCACCCTGCTTGGGTACCATGTATTCAGTGATCAGGGCTGTACTAGTTCCTTCAAGGGCAAGGTGGCACCACTCAAAAAAAGTTATATTATGCCTACATATAAGCCAGAATTTGATATTTGTGTTTTTCACCAATAAAGAATGGTTGTACCATGTCAGTGACCTTTCCATTATAGATTCCTGGTGTAAACATTCTATGAAAATCTTAAAATGTGTTTATTTGTCTTTGTACGTTGTCTGGTTCAGATATGAAAACACCACTCCTGTGGACATCGATTTAAAATGGTCACCAAATGAAAAAGACCTATTTTATGCTTCCTGGAACCCCTTCTTGAACTACTTAAAAAATATAAATATTCCCCCCGACCAATAGAATGAAGGGGCTCATGGTTGACGATCTAGGTTTATTATGCTTTTGATCCTATGTGTTGGTGGAAAGGGCTAAACATTCCCTTAACTTTTCATTACTCGCTTTCTACCTTTCAATCTTCAAATAACCTTTACGGGTCATAACTGTCACGGTTACCATGGGAGCAAGCACACAGTCCATATCCGGGTCAGATACTGGTCTTGATTGGTCGCCAAGAAAAAAAAAAACAGAGATCATGACTTTAATAGTCCCAGTGAATACCATAGGAAGTGTCATCCTTAATTGTACTGTGATTGAGCAATGTGTTTAATTTCTCACTTGATATAATGCTGTAAATATGGGAGAAAAAAAATGTATATATATATATATATATATATATATATATATATATATATATTATCATTATCTTTTTATTTTATTTTATTTTTTATTTATTTCTATTTATTTATGTATTATTTCTTATTCCCCTGACATTTAATTTTCTAAATGCTATTATAATATCTAACTTGGAAAGCCACGACCACATATGTGTAAAATGCTGATGGACACTGATGACTCTGAAAAACAATAAAAAGATTATTAAAAAAAAAAAAAAAAAGGTCACCAAATGAACCCCATGGGACATTAGTTGACCTGGGCAACAAGAAAAATGTCTTAACTACCATAAGGGTCATAAACATGGGGTAAAGTAGAATACACCTTAAGTATTTAATACAAGGATTAATATAGATGTGATTTGAACATTTTCTGTTCGTTTTTTACAGTTTCTGTCCTGAAATAGTCAAGACCTGCTTGAATCTTAATAATAACCACTTTAATGAATTCCTTGGGTCAAAATGATATAGAAAAATGTGTTCATTTGTCGCTGTATGTTGTTTACTTCAAGAGTTATGGTATTCTCTGTTATCTCCAGGTTATGGTTTGGGTTGGGGGTAGGTGTCAGAAAGGGTTAAAAATAAATCCCATGGGACATTAGTTGACCCGGGCAACAAGCAGAAATCATAACTAGACACCTTTAGGGTCCTGAAAAAACAGGTTTAAGAGATGTGTTTTTGGGGTGCTCACGGAGCCTCGAAAGTGCCCTACTAAAAAGGTTATCACAGATGTCCCATACAACCAAGAGTGGATAACAGAGAGAATCGGCCACCTGAAGGTTGTGTACTTTGAGTATTTATTACCAGCAATAGCTACTAGAATAGCACATTGAGTCATGAAAGTACATGGGCTAAAGTAGTCCTCTTTTGAATGTAATGAGGGTCAAATGATTTCATTCATGAGTAAATGCACTTCATCAAAGTCAAATGGTCAGTTGACAAAGTTTGTGATATAACAAAGTACAATATTGTCTTACAATACACAGATGATGCATTTCATACAAACATCTCCCTCCTTTTCAGAAACAAATAGTACATTTAACGCAACGCTGTGACAAAGATGTGTTAGTGCTTCAATTTGCTTTTTGAATATTAAAGCTACAATGGAGAATGAAGTCTTAATTAATACGACTGTTTTTGGAGTAATCAGCACATATTTTCTCCATCAGCTTCATCCAAATGACATTCCTCTTCTTCCTCAATGTCAGATGTTTCCCCAGTCTGAATTAACTTGGGTTGCAAATTACAAAGCCCAGCACAAATACTTACAATGTCATCAACATGTTTTACCCTCCCAGGAATCACATAACAGACCATTTTAAAACATTTGAACCTTCTAATTGCACGCTCGACATGGATTCTGACATTTGCTAAGCGTCGCGTTGCCACAACTTCATGCTCAGGAAGTTCTTTGAGGCCGCGAGTAAAGGCTGGAAGAGCCAGAGTCACCCCTGGGGGCAATACATCAGAGATGTTGAACCCACGGTCTGCTAAAATTTGATCACCAGGAATCAGGAGTTCCAGAAGCCCACTGTTCTTTGTGATAAAAGTGTCACTGGCCCTTCCACCAAACAGTTTTGATGTGAACATAACATAACCATTCGGGGCAATGCAATATAAGACTTTGTAAGTGTTATGATGTTTGTAGTTGCTGTATGTTTGTGATCTTTTCCTGAAGTGTTTTGGCCTTTGTACAAATATTTCAGTACAGTCTATTATGCATGTTGCTTTGGGATAATTTACACTGAAACAGGAAGGCATTATTCTTTTGAGAGTATCTCTGGGCAACCACGCAATCACCTTTTCCCTCATAAACCTAGCAAGTGTTGGTCTCCAAAGTGAAAAGATATTACATGCTGAGCTCCTGCTTACTCCAAATCGTTTACCCAAGTCTGTGAACATCAAACAAAGACGTAGCCTCATTACAACAAGTAAGAGCTGGTCGTGGACTGCTAAATAGGTAATCTTTGGAGGTGGGAGAAAATCTACGAGGGCATGCAAAAGCTGCCAAAAACTTTCAATCCCTATGCCTGTGTAAAATTTTGAATCTTTGTCATCCAGGTCATAGACTGACAATGATGGTGTAGGATCAGTTTGTGTTGCCCTGTTGCGCCGTGTCTTGGTAGTTGAGTAGTTGTGCTCAGTAGGCCTATCGGGCCACTGGATGCCGATGTCACGCTTCACAGGCAGAGGCATGACATTTTCCACATTGGATGTGGCGTCTTCGGGTGCTGATGTTGTGTCATCGGGTGATGCTCTTAAAGTGTTGCTGCTTAATGGCTGAGGGCATCTTCTCTTAGGGGGCGCTGTACCAGACTGCATTCTCCCCTATGAAAACAAAAGAAACAGTGCTTACATTTGTTAAACTTCATTTTGAAAATAAATTAAACAACATGTTGAACCAAAAACAATCATTTTGAAGGGGAAAAAGATCTAACGTACGTGATAGGCATTTTCCACATTGGCTGTGGTGGCTTCAGGCGCTGCTATTAATGGCTGAGGGCACCGAATCTTAGGGGGCGCTGTACCAGACTGCATTCTCCCCTATGAAAACAAAAGAAACAGTGCTTACATTTGTTAAACTTCATTTTGAAAATAAATTAAACAACATGTTGAACCAAAAACAATCATTTTGAAGGGGAAAAAGATCTAACGTACGTGATAGGCATTTTCCACATTGGCTGTGGTGGCTTCAGGCGCTGCTATTAATGGCTGAGGGCACCGAATCTTAGGGGGCGCTGTACCAGACTGCATTCTCCCCTATGAAAACAAAAGAAACAGTGCTTACATTTGTTAAACTTCATTTTGAAAATAAATTAAACAACATGTTGAACCAAAAACAATCATTTTGAAGGGGAAAAAGATCTAACGTACGTGATAGGCATTTTCCACATTGGATGTGGTGGCTTCAGGCGCTGCTATTAATGGCTGAGGGCACCGAATCTTAGGGGGCGCTGTACCAGACTGCATTCTCCCCTATGAAAACAAAAGAAACAGTGCTTACATTTGTTAAAATTCATTTTGAAAATAAATTAAACAACATGTTGAACCAAAAACAATCATTTTGAAGGGGAAAAAGATCCAACGTACGTGATAGGCATTTTCCACATTGGATGTGGTGGCTTCAGGCGCTGCTATTAATGGCTGAGGGCACCGAATCTTAGGGGGCGCTGTACCAGACTGCATTCTCCCCTATGAAAACAAAAACAAAAGAAACAGTGCTTACATCTTTTTATTTACTTTCAAAATAAATTGAACAATACATTTAACCAAAAACAATCACATTGAAGGGGAAAAAGATCTAGCGTACTTGATCGACATTTTCCACATTCGATGTGGTGTCTTCAGGTGCTGCACTTAATGTGTTGCTGCTTAATGGCTGAAGGCATCTTCTCTTAGGGGGGGCTCTACCAGACTGCATTCTCCCCTATGAAAACAAAAGAAAAAGAGTGAAAAACAGTGCTACATTTTTTTTTCTTTCAAAATAAATTAAACAACATGTTGAACCAAAAACAATCAATTTGAAGGGAAAAAGGATCTCACGTACGTGATATTTATATCCTAGTTGCAAAACTGGATATGGGTGTTCTTTTGTTGGCCTACCATCAGGGAAGTGTACTCCACACACCTTAAGATGGAATAAAGAAGATTAATAGTAAATACTGGTACCACATATAACTCAACAATACATAAACTATTGTCCACTAAATGGTTTCATGTCATAGACCAGTGGTTCTCAAACCTTTTCATGTCAAGGACCCCCAAATTGACACTTATTAGCCCGCGGACCCCCATTTCAAAAGATATGCCAGGGACCCCCATAAGAGAAGATTTTTTACGTCTCTAGCAGTGCTTCTCAACCATTTTAATTTCAAGGACCCCCAGTTTGACATGCATTAGGGCTACAGACCCCCATTTAATGGCATTTCTATCACTTGGACCGCAATTTATATTGTAAAATCTATGTCAATTTAACTCAGAGAGTGTACAAATGGAAGCAAATGGACACGTTAGGTTAGGGTTCATTTGGTTCCATTTGAACACTCTCAGA
>NC_139946.1:49863443-49870943 GCF_963454915.1 Gymnoscopelus microlampas | reverse complement strand
TGCTTTTTTTTTTTTTTTTAGGACCTTCTCAAGTCTTCCATTTCAGAGCCTAACTCACCAGAGTTGCTACATCATGTCTTTGTCTCCCTCGGACTGGTGAGTCTCAGTGATTTCCTTTTGTATAGTAGTCTGCTCGTCCGTGTCTCTCTCTGTCTGTCTGTGTGTCTGTCTGTCCGTCACTTCTGCCTAATTTATACTTCATTGTACGACAGACACTGTCATGCGACTCTGTCGTGTTCAGTGTCATGTTCTCTTCTGCACTGTAATTGTATCTATTCATTTTTCCTTCTTCTTTTGTTTTATGCAGGCTAATAATTATAATTTTATAATTGTGTTTCCTTTGCTTGATGTTCTGTGTAAAGCACATTGAATTGCCTTGTTGTTGAAATGTGCTATACAAATACAATTGCCTTGCCTTGCCTCACGACTCTATAAAGCTCTGCCATCCCATTCACAGTTGGTGAAAACGACACGTGGACCAGAGTGGGGGGCAATGGTGGTTAGCCCGGCTCTGACTGAGGGTGCCGTATCCCTGCTTCAGGAGCATTTGACCGAAGAAGAAAAGGAACTCTGGACGTCCCTAGGGCCCAACTGGACTGAACATTGGTGTGTGTGTGTGTGTGTGTGTGTGTGTGTGCGCGCGTGCATGCGTGCGTGCGTGCGTGCGTGCAAAACATCTAACTTTGATTAAGCTATAAGGTCGTACGGAAAAGTATATATTGATCATAAGACTGACAGTAGGGCTGGGCTTTATGACTAATCACGATTATTTCTAACTTTTGCCTTGATTACGATTAATGCAACAATTGCATTTTTTTTTATTGTAAGGGTTAGTAGATCTACAAGATCTAAAAGATAGGATTGGTTATTTTTGCTATTTTCTTTCACACCGCCAATGTACAACAAGTGTAATAGGGCCTACAGGGTTAAGTGGTTAATCAGACAAATATATTTAGTTCTTTATTTAAAAAATAAATAAATCTAGAATTATAATCTTTTCCTGTCTATTCTGGTTAATTGCCCAGAGTACCTGAGAGTATCATTTGAGTGGAGGGTTAAGGTTGGTGATTTCTCAATGCATCACTTCTGCTCCGTTTTGCCAGCTCCCAGCTCAGTGTGTGTGTTCCTCCATACACACCCGTGTTCCTGGATGGGTGGCAGCCGCAGAATGCCGTCCATCAACACTACTTTTGCAGAAATTACCATGTGGCCAGGAACAGCAGTGAACTTTCAGTGCTGCAAGGAGAAACCCTGGAGGTATAGATCTCACTCATAGCATTAGCTATCAATACTTTTTTCCTTTTTTACACATAGTGAACTTTAATAAAACATAAGGTTAAATAAAAAAAAAATCCCGTTTATTCTTTTGACAGGTAATGGAGTCATCAAAGCACTGGTGGGAATGTCGGAATCGTTTTGGCCAGACAGGCTTTGTTCCCCATGATATCCTGGAACCTGCTCTCAATAATGATGAAAGACACAGCCCGGTGGTGCGCAGAGAGTCCCCCCTCTCACACACACACACGCGCGCGCGCACGCACGCGCACACACGAACACGAACACACACACACACACACACACACACACACACACACACACACACACACACACACACACACACACACACACACACACACACACACACACACACACACACACACACACACTAAAATGTTTTTAAAAATCTGTGTTAATTTAACCAACATGTAATGTCCAATTGTACAGTCTGGAGTTATGGATCAATTAACAGTGAGGAATTAACTGTGTACAATATAATACAGTTACTAGATGTTTTATTATTATTACAAAACATTAACCACTTCAGCCCTATACACATTTCGGCCATTTGAAAATAGCTGATCTACAAGCTCACAATGTGATGCATTGTGAGCTTGTAGATATGCTATTTTCAAAATATTTGTATACATTTTATACATTTGAAAACTTAATAACAATAATGAGTACTTTCTAATTTTGGTACTTTAAGTACATTTTGCATATATACATTGCAGTATTGATACTTTTACTTAAGTAAAAATGTGAGTAGGCTACTTTTTCCACTACTGGTTTTTGACACAGACATTCTAAAATGTCGTCTGTTTCCTGTCTTTCCCCTACAGAAGGACAACAGTCCTTCTACAGCACATCCTCCAACACTGCAGGGAGAAGGAGATCGAGGTAAACCCTTTTACGTCTAACATTCTTAATGCTGCAGTTGTTCCTCAACCCTTTTCATTTGAAGGATCCCCAGTTTGATCCCGATGTCACACAGTTTGTTTAATATCTGGGACCCCGATCTACACCTCAGTGTGCATTTTAAATGTTCTAAATCAGTGGCTCTCAACCTATGGGTTAGGGACCCCCAGGGGAGTCCCCACATGATTTTGGGGGGGTCCCCAGATGATAGTGAAGTGACAATTTAAGGACTTTTAAGGCCTTTTAATTCCTGAAAAAAAAGAAGAAGAAAAATAAAAAATAAAGTAATCTTCAAACTATACTATAAGAACTGGTCAAACATTGGCCAAATTGTCAAATAATATTTAGAAGAAAAATAGCCGATCAGCTAGTTTCACAATATTTATCTGTAGAACTGAGTCAAACAAAATGTGATGCCTCAACTCCTACAATTCCAAGTGCTCAGGGTGGGGGCGGGGGTTTATTTTGGGGGGGTCACGGCCTGAAAAGGTTCAGAACCATTGTCCTAAATTGTTGCCTACTGGTACCATGTTTCTTTTTGTGAACAGTCCTCATGAATGATGATCCTCTGGTCATACCGCGTACATCGGACACGTCTGCCCCGTTGGACCACCACTCCCCCCCTGCCGAGCTGGGTCTACAGTCAGATCATGGTACAGGAGGCCCTATGTGAGGTAATGATTCATGGCATAATTAATGGCATAATTACCCTGATATCATTCTATGGTGCAGATAAAATGCTATGGGTCGGTGGTTCTAATCACGCAGGCAGTGGCTGATATTCTCAATATAGTCTTGCTCTGTGAGACATACAGTACATATTGTACTTGGGGTGTGTTTGTAAACTGCAGTGCAATGTAGGGTCATCATTATTTCGCTGAATGTTGGATTTGGTTTGCAATGAAGAGCACAGGATATTACTACAAATCAGCGTGAACTGAAAATTGTGTGTGCCTGGGTGGTGTAAAGCGTTGGTTCTTAAAGTGAGGTCTGGGGACCCCCAGGGGTCATTGGGGGTTCCAGGGGTCCCCAGCAATCTACAAGCTCTCATCAGGTGGCATTGTGACGCGTTGTGAGCTTGTGCAACTCTATGGCATTGACCATATTCATGACCACATTGGTCATTTTGCTCTTACTTAATGCACTTGAGTATTAAAGGTAGGGTCAGTGATATTTTTGGGTATTTGTTTTTGTTTTTGTTAAAAAGGTTAAAGTAATATATTCTGATAGTAATCATTGCTACAGAGCGTTTGTTCGGTCACAGGGGTCTCTCCAGCTCGTTAGTAAACAGAATAGTACATTTTCAGGTAGGTGACAACATTTAAGCCAATCAGGAGAGAGCTCTGAAAATGCATTTTCTGTTTAATAAAGCGCTGGAGAGACATGGGAGACTCCTTTTACTGAACAAACACTCTATAGCAATGAGTACTATCAGAATATAGAGCTATTTAACCCTTATTTTAACCAAAGTAAATCACTTACCGTACCTTTAAGTAAGAAATTCACAGTACCATAAATCCAACCATGTGGATCACATTCAGCTCCATTATCCTGTCCTTGTCTTTTTGCAGCACAAAGTCACAGAACTGGGAGCGGTGATGGAGAAGCAAAAACTGAAGGTGGACGTGAAGTGACAGGATGGAACGCTGTGACACACCAACAATATCACCCAGCCACCATGCTGTGACTGTCACGGTCCGCTCCTCGGGCCTTGTACTTTGACTGTATTTCTCAGCCCTTGGACCTTTTCTGCCCTTTTAAGGTCACGGACTTATTAGGACTATTCTGTTGTATCGTTCCTATTGTGTTCTGTTACTCTGCTGTTGCCTTTGCTCTGCTTTTGTGTTCCTTTATTTTGTAGTATTGTTTCCTGTTCTGCTTAGTTGTTACCTGTCTTGTCTCACCTCCCGTATGATTAGTCATGTTCTCCTCCTGTGTCCTCTTAGTCCCTCAGCCTATCCCAGTGTTGATTGTCTGTTGAGTTCACCTGTGTCTTATTATTTCCCTGTCTATTTAAACCCTGTGTTTGCCCTATGTCCTTGTTTGTTCATTGTCTAATGTTACATGTACTGTAGAATGTCTTGGTTTCAGTTCCTTCTAGTCTGTATTCCCACCTTTTGAGTTAATAAACCCTTTAAACCGACCGGTTCAGCCTCTGTCTCTCCTGCACTTGGGTCCTACATTCTGCCCTGACTCAGACCGTGACATCATCAATGTCACCGTCCCACCAGGTGGAATGCTGTGACATCAACAATATCACTGACCCCCAGACCCACCAGGGCGCAGCTGTGCTATTATCAGTGGTGGAAAAAGTACTCACATTTTGTAAAAGTATCAATACTGCAATGTAGAAATACTCTGTATCTGAAAATACAGTATTGGTATCAAAATGTACTGACAGTACCAAAAGTAGAGAGTACTCATTATGCAGAATATCCCATATTTCACAAGTTTTCAACTGTTTAAAACTGAAAGTGTAAAAATCTTTTGAAAATAGCATCTACAAGCTCACACCACCCACTTGGGGTCGCGGGAAGGTGACTGGTGGGGTCGAACATCGACAACTGAAAAAAGAAAAATGTATCTTTCCCAAATAAGTCTATTTGTTTTCAAAAACAATAACATGTGAATGCATTTTCTGTCTCTTTTTTTTAATTATTATTACGTTTCTGGCAATAGATAAAAGTCATATACTTTTTACAAGTACAACTGTGTACAGAAACACTTTCAAGTCCATGAATGCTTATTTTTTTGGATAGGCTTCATTTCAACATTGAAATTGCTCATTAAAACAAGGTGGGGTTGCCAAAAAATTGCCACCAAAAATGGGATCCTGGTATGAAAAAGTTTGAGAATCCTTAACCGAATGGGTAGCTGTTTGCGCATGTTTCAACCAGCAGAGGGCACAAGAAGACATTGAACAGAAATCAAGCTGACTCTCTTTATATGTCACCAGCAGGCAGATTTATGGGAAATAGAGTTGCTTCCACACTTCTCAGCAGAAACCACTATTTTGATTGATTCAATATGTTATTAACATTTTGCAATTTGTACAGAGGTAAGGTTTACAATGATTGTTAAAGGATAACACAAAAAGCCCTATTTCAATTCAATTCAATTTTATTAAAGTGTCAAATGACAACAAGTTGTCTCAAGACACTTTACATGTAGAGAAGAGACCCGACAATCCCACCCTGAACAAGCAATTTGTGCGACAGTGGCAACGAAAAACTCCCTCTTAACTGGAAGAAACGTCAGGCAGACCCTAGGTTCTAGGGTGGCGGCCTTCTGCCTCGACCGTGTCGGGGGGGAGAGAGAGAGAGAGAGAGAGAGAGAGAGAGAGAGAGAGAGAGAGAGAGAGAGACAGAGAGGGGAGACAGAAAGAGATACAGAGACAGAGGAGAGACAGAAAGAGATACAGTGCAGGTAGTAACAGTAACAATAGTAGCACATATACTAGTGTAAGATATATATGATAGTATAATATAGTACAGCAATAATGTGTATGTAGTATATAATGGTATAATATAAGAATGTTAAGATAATATACAGTATATATAGTATAGTGGTATTGTGTAGTGTAGTAGAAATCCACGGTCGTGCTCCATGGAGAGGCCCGGTCCGCAGTCACAGTCTTGAGCCACAGCTGGGGGTCCGTAGTGACAGTCCATGGACCTGCGACGTGGGAAATAAAAGAAACTCCGGGGAGCGGGTCCCCGGTTGTAGAATTAGTGGCAGGCCTTACTAGAGCGTGAATCCGTACAGGGTTAATTACGATTGTACCATTGTACCAATGGGACACAAACCCACACAACCAAAGGGAGGACGAGAAGATTGAGGACGAGAGGAGAAGGGGGGGGGGGGGGGGGGGGGGCAGGGGAGGGGAGAGAGGATAACTATATGGTGACTGAGTCTATACACTTCGGCTATAGGCTTTATCATAGAGAAAGGTTTTTAGTCTAGTCTTAAATATACAGAGTGTGTCTGCTTCGCGGACTGAGAGCCCTATAGGGGCTTGTTTCCATTGTGGTGGGGGCGAGTGTGTTTTGGGGCGAGCATTCACAGTGATTACGCACTGTGGGTTCCAGTTTGACTGTTAAACATTTAGGAAGTTTGCAAAGGAATGGGACATGTTTTTGTGACACAATCACAAACATAATAAATATGGAATGAGACTTTAAACATGCAATGACATCACCCAGACACAGCATTCTACAGTGGAGACACACACACACACACACACACACACACACACACACACACACACACACACACACACACACACAGAGGACATGCGTCATGTCACACGCATGGGGTGGACCTAGAAAGGACTTGATTCTGTGTTACAAGGTTTATTTGCAAAGGGACTATTACTGTTACTATCATTTCTGTATATGCTACATGTGTAAAAAAGAATGCATTTTCACCATATTCATCTTTGGTATGAATGTTTCTTCTTCTTCCCTCATGTACATACATGCTGCACGGATGGGTATGCTATGTGTACATATGCAGATACCTTTTGATACTTTCTCTTTTTTTCCCTTGCTCCCCCGTACTTTCTCTTTCTGGAAACAGCAACAACAACAATTTTCATTAGAATTATTCCAGACAGACGTCAGAGTGACGTAAGACAAAGTGGAAGTGGTTTAATATCCGTACGTATATGATCTGTTATTGTGACATGGTCTGTCTGATCTGTTTGTCTCTTTATTTGTCACAGTCGATTTGTACAAAGGCATACTGAATGGTACAGTCCGTAAATACAGATACGATCGCAGTGGATCGACCTCACACACTCTCCTTGGCAGTAGAGCTCTAGTAGCTACACACATACAGGAGTAGGTCATACACACACATTGCACGGCACGCACAGACACAACAGAACACACCTGCTGCTGTGTAGGTTGTTCATGCAAACAACTTGTAGGACCCTTCAATGGCAATACGACAGGTGGATTTAATCACCATATTCATCCTCAGTAAGTGACTATTTTATCCCTTCCATTTTTTTGATATTTATGAAGGAATAAATCATGTAGCTAAAGTAGAGGCTAACGCGATTTTAGAGTGTGTTTTTTTTTAAGTCAGTGATTTTAATCGAGTAGCCCACAGATGGCCGCAATTGATTTTGGAAAAAAAGGTAGGCTGTATATTTTGTTGGACATTGTTTTGTTGAGTCTTGGAACCCCGGGTATGGATCACACGACGGTTGTCTGTCTGTCGGCCGTCATCATGGATGAACTTTGACCTGGTGTTTGCACTTTTTCCCTTTTTATCCCGTACATCTATATACACGTTCAA
>NC_139946.1:49783443-49858443 GCF_963454915.1 Gymnoscopelus microlampas | reverse complement strand
TTTGACGTTTCCTTAAAAGAAAACTCAGGAAGAAGAAAGTTAGTCAAGGATAAACACAAAAGACTCACTCCTTATTGCACATAAGCCTGCCTCTCAACGTTATTTGCTGCTAAAGTTCCTTTTAAAGGTGGCTTAAAGAGTGGGTCTTGACTGTATGTTTTTTTAACCTTTGTTTTTCTTTAAAACCCCATTTTCTTGTGTATATTATACTACCCTCCTTCCAACATTTGGCTGCTTCTACCTGTGTGAGTGAGAGACAAATAAAATCTTATTGATTATTAATTGTGGTCCTTGGTCTCACGCAGAATCAAACACATCCACGAACAGGGATTGGTACTTACAATTATCTTAAACACTTCTTTACATTCTCGCACACATCCGTGTGGAAAGGTAACATGGCAGACGCTTTTAATGGCATTTTCAGAATTGCAGTGGAAAATGTTTTGTTTCCCAATTCCCAACGAGAGATTATATAGAAGTGTTCAGTGTTAACAGACAGACTGCTTAAGGTGTGCGTGCGTGCGTGCGTGCGTGCGTTTCTCACCAGACATCGACAGTAAACTGCTCTAGTCTTGACAAACTCTTTCATGTTGTTCACGTTGATGTTTTATCTTGTCTTTATATCTCCTAGACGTAGAGAAAAACTGGAAAGTACCAGGTATTCCCATCAGCACACAGACATAGGCCTCCTCTCCAAAGGACTGTCAGTCATAGTGAGCTTACACAGTCGTACACTGCTCCTCATTGTCTGCCCTCCTGCCCGGGGCGACTGCTGACAGCAACCCCGGCAGGAGTGTTGACAGCCTGGGAGGAGAAAGAGAGACTTGGTGTGAGTCTTTAACAGCTTGTCTAAACGATCATTTTAGTCAAGAGATACAGTATAGGCTATCATGCCATGTTGTTACTCAATCTTGATTAATTTCACTCATACAACTAGTTAGTTTAAAACATTGTTATCAATACTGTGTTCATACAGTAGTCCACTTCTATCTCAAGTGTGACATGCTAACAAGTGGCAAGCATGAAGTGTGCCACTCGGTGCATGTCTAATCGCACCGTCAGTGTTTTGATGAATGATGAATGGGTGTGAGATGTTATCTTAATGTTATTGGGTCATACACTAGATAGAAGACTTAAAAATATTGTATAGTACTATGGCTAAATATGACACTCACAATCACATCTACTGAACACTGGTTAGTAGAATACTTTGAAAAGAGTTTGAAACCTGACACCTCGCATCTAAAGACATGCGTGTCATTGCATACAGTAGTCACAGATTTTGCATAGATCAGATAGTTATCTTCAGAGAGAATAACACATGCAGTTGTGTCTGGCACTGGTCCTTTGAGAAGTGTAAAGACACACAAGGGAGACCACATGTAATCAGAGAATAAACAGATGTATTGAACTAATGATAACATATACAATTGGGTTGAAATGTGCAAATGAGCCACATCAGTAGTGCGCACACACACACACACACACACACACACACACACACACACACACACACACACACACACACACACACACACACACACACACACACACACACACACATTTTCTCTCTCTCCCCCTCTCTCTCTCTCCCTCTCTTTCATCTGTCCCTGCTCTGGTTTGGTTATGTTGGAGTTTTAGATATTTGTTTAGATTTGCCCCTTTTTTATGGTTAAATGCACCAAACACTCACACTATCTCCACTCACGTACTTTGTTTGCTTCTTAAAATGGTGCGTGTCCAACTTTGTCATGGCTTTACGTGCTGGTCTTGACAGCGACCCACAACAAAGTATGTCAAAATGACACTCCAGTTAATGACAGCTTCCTCTAGAAGCCAGTGCAAGTTGTTGTGTTCCAGGACATTAATTTAGAGGTAGAGAGGGATACCTTTACCTCAAGCAGGAAGAGGGGAAGGAGGGAGGGAGGGAGTAAGGAAGATGGGAAGCGTGTACTCTGGTAGAAAGTGGTTGGTGGAGAGAGTTTCCTGTGGCTTTGAAGAAAGACTGAATGACTGAGGTTATCACTGTGGGGTTATGTGAGGTTATGTTTGTGTGTGTAATTCAAAGGACTTGCGAAAGGAAACGTGTGTGTGTCAGTGCGTGGGCCGGCAGTGACTCAAGTGGTAGAGCGGCCGCTCGGGACACTGAAGGTTCCGTGTTTGATCCCCGACCCCGGCTCCCCCTGGGGTAGTGTTGAAGCAAGTAAGACACTGAGCAAGACACTGATCCCGTAACTACTCCTGCTCCATGGCTTGCATGGTTTCCTCTGCCCTCTGTGTGTGAATGGATGAATGTGTGAATATAACAATACTAGACCTGGAAAGCCTATACGTTGCCATATCTTTCAATCCGGGAGAGTATATGTGTCATTTTAAATGCATGTAGCAACATGAATTCTTTTTACATGTTTTGAATAAAGAATTGAAGTTTTTCAGAAAAGTTTTTTTTTTTTTTATGGGTCTAAAGGGGTTAAAGGTTCTATATAAATGCACCATTGACCTATTATTTCAGTCAGACACTCTTGTCAAGATGACAATCCTTTATTGCAGTGAGATTGCGTTGTATTTGCTGGTGTGGCTCTGCATGTCACAAACTGTGAGATAATGAACTACCCCAAGTGGATCATGAAGATACACAGTTATAGATACATACAACATGATAACAGACACAACCCTAAACAGACCATGTTAGATGAAGAATTAGGATAATGGCTGTATGTGATTGGAGGGTGTTTGAGCATGGGACCTGTTTGACTTCCTTCCTGAACCACCACTGATGCTCTGTGTGTGTGTGTGTGTGTGTGTGTGTGTGTGTGTGTGTGTGTGTGTGTGTGTGTGTGTGTGTGTGTGTGTGTGTGTGTGTGTGTGTGTGTGTGCGTGCGTGCGTGCGTGCGTGCGTGCGTGCGTGCGTGCGTGCGTGCGTGCGTGCGTGCGTGCGTGCGTGCGTGGCGTGCGTGCGTGCGTGCGAAACACACACACACACACACACACACACACACACACACACACACACACACACACACACACACACACACACACACACACACACACACACACACACACAGGTTATTTCAAACATTACGTTGCAGTATAAGACATTGTTCATGCCATGTTTGTTGATATTACTTCATCAAATTCCTTCTAAAAACAGCTACTGATCATTATAAAACATATGTATTCATTCATAAGGAGCCACACTCACAGACAGTGAGTAGGGATTTTTTATGGTTCAAATCTGAAATGCACTCATCCAAATAGTTTCCTCTGCAGCTATTTACAATGCCTGAAATTGAAACAACCATAGGAAGTATATTATGTGTATTATCCTGTGATTGTTTGTGTAGTAACATGAGATAAGATAAGAGGTCTGTGGAAAACTCGTGCTCAGCCTCTCACTGGTGTCACAATATTATGAAATAATCTGGGCGTTTCCTCTCATGGACGTGGTTCCGTACACACTGACATTGTGACCTATTTTTCAGTCACAAGCCACAGCTTGAGAAACATTCTCTGAACCGTTTCTGGCTGTGAATAATTATTACAGCTCAGGTTCTTCTGAATTCCCTGGGGCCCAGCAAAAGTAGTTAATGTAGAATCACAATCATTTTAACCACTTTAGATCTACAGCGAGTTTTACTTTTTTTCTCAAAAACGTTTGGAATTTTTTTCACATAAATCTTCTCTTCTGGGGGTCCCTGGCACAAAACGTTTTCAGTTGAGGGTCCGCGGCGAAATACATTTCAATCAACATTATTTCCTTCAAGAGAGAACAACAATGCATGAGGTCTGGTGTCACCACAGACGAGTCTGTGTTTGTTTTGTCAACCACATCCTAGCTTCACTATTCTGTTCATTCATGTCATAATAGACGAGCATTCGGCAAAGAATAGGTGAACATAACAGATCTACCTCTGGTGGACCCCAGACAATAAAGTACAAAGGATTGAACCACTTCAACATATTTTTGGTGACTGTTATTTTGGCCCCAGAACAAGGACGCTCGGGGTTCATGTGGTTAAGTGGTAAAACACGTGCTTCTGGGTCTAGAGGCCATAAGATCTGTACAGGATGTACAGGAGTTTGGTGAGTGTGTCTGTTACACGAACAAGCAGCTGCTGTGCTTTGCATCCTATTTCTTCATGTTTGTGGCTTAATATCGGCTTGTTGAATTAAATTGAATTCATTATCGACTTTTAGGAGAAGGGATGATGGGTGTTGGGGTGAAGTGGGGAAGAAGAATGGAAGTCAGAATGGATGTCAGCACCTTGTCAAGTGCATGATGACATGTTGTGAAATGCTGCAAGTGAAGAGGAAGTACAGCACATCTTTGATTCATTCATAAATAACAGAGAGAGAGAGAGAGAGAGAGAGAGAGAGAGAGAGAGAGAGAGAGAGAGAGAGAGAGAGAGAGAGGGGGGGGCGGGGGGGAGAGAGAGAGAGACAGACAGACAGACAGACAGACAGACAGACAGACAGACAGAGAGGGGGGGGGGCGGGGGGGAGAGGGAGAGAGGGAGAGAGAGAGAGAGAGAGAGAGAGGGGGGCGGGGAGAGAGAGAGGGGGGGGCGAGGGGTAGAGAGAGAGAGAGAGAGAGAGGGGGGGGGGGGCTGTCTCAAAACAATACAGACAGCCCTCTGCCGTTCATTCGGTCTTTCGGTTCCATGAGGATGAAGGAGGAGGAAGTCACGGTGCGTTCTAACTATTCACTTTCATACATTAGTGTGTTTTGTTTATTGTGCTCCGGTAATGGACGCAGAGAGTTCAGTGAGTATATTATGAATGATATAAAGCTAGATTACTAATAATGTGGCCATCATGTTGTGCTGCAGCCTGTAGGAGCCTACACTGTGCTACAGTGCCTACAAATAATTGTGGTGGAGTAAATGTATAATATTTGCCTCTGAGATGTAGTGGAGTCACTGGAGTAGAAAGAAGGCTACTGACATTTGGAAATACTCCGGTAAAGAAAAAGAAAAAAACTGTACTTAGTGACTTTACACCACTGACCGCAGAAGTGTGTGCGTGCGCCGTGTGCGCTGCAGTATGCCGCTATTCTCATTTCTCGCACCGGTCGCGCGTAATATTATTATCGCCGTCTGGAACCTCAGCCTCCACGATAGAGTAGATGTGAGGTCCCGTTTCGTAGGGAGCCGAGTGCGACACCGGCGATTGCGGCGAACGGTGGCCAATATTTTGGATTGTTATACCCCTTTTCCGCACATCGTATCCAAAAAGTAACGGTCGTCCCCTCTGCTCTCAAATGTTTGACATTTTAGCGGTAAAGAAAATTTAAGTGACGGGTTGAAACGTTTTTTTTACTCAGCCTGTGCCCTGTGGCCCTGTGCCGTGTTTTCCCAATGCAACCTTAACGGGAGCTGTTCTGCACAGGCGGACGGGGGTTGACTGGCCACAGACTGACTAAATAAGTGATTTAAACGCTTGTTTCAACCCGTCGCTTACATTTTCTTGACCGCTAAAATGTCAAACATCTGAGAGCAGGGGGGACGACCTTTACTTTTTGGATACGATTTGCGGAAAAAGGTAAAACATCAACAATATTGGCCGGCGTTGCACTCTGCCGGCACCCTACGCTGTGGAACATCATCTCGGAGCTGTGTATGTACTACTACTGTAACACGTGGGAACGACAATTACCCACACCGACGACACCGTGGGCGTGGGCTGGGCACACCACACAAAATAATGTAGCAGCCAGACTCCTCTCAACCGTTATGAATACAGAATACGGGTGGACATATATTGTATGGCGGTTGCATCATATCATGCACGTTGTGTGTGTGTGTGTGTGTGTGTGTGTGTGTGTGTGTGTGTGTGTGTGTGTGTGTGTGTGTGTGTGTGTGTGTGTGTGTGTGTGTGTGTGTGTGCGCGCGCGCGCGGGGCTTATGTGTACATACACCCTTTGAGCAATAATGCATTACAGTCTGTAGGCCTATGTACAGTCAGAATGAGAGTCAGAATGGATGTCAACAAGTGCATGATGACATATTTGTTGCAAGTTAAGAGGAAGTACTGTATATCTGTTATTCATTCATAAATAGCTGTTGACAGGCAGACAGACAAGACAGACAGACAGACAAAGAGGGAGGAGGGAGGACAGAGAGAGAGAGAGAGAGAGAAAGAGAGAGAGAGAGAGAGAGAGAGAGAGAGAGAGAGAGAGAGAGAAAGAGAGAGAGAGAGAGAGAGATAAAGAGCTATTCTCCAATCTCCATCCATAGATTTTTTTACAAAGCTTTTACTAGCTGCATTTAATCCCTAAACCTCCCAGCAGTAATTAGTAGTAGTAAGGCAAACTGTCACCTTTTCACAGAATCAAAGTATTGCTAATCAAACTGTTTAATCTTTTAAACACCCCCACAGCCTCATGCCGTGTCATAATCACAAGCAATTCCAAAACCATTATTATCATCAAGTTAAATATAAATACAAAGTTGTATGGCCCTTTTTTGTTTGGGGGGGGCAAGTACCCAGAAAACACCCAGAGAGACCTGCTTGAATGGTGACTCATCAGTCACAAGACATGGCTGCAGATCGGTGCTGTCTCTTTGTTGTACTAGCGTGGTTACAGGAAGTTGTGCAATGCCATCTATTATGTTTACTGGCAGTACAGGAGCAGATGAAAGAACTGCACACTGTACAACCCTGAGTGTTATCCTGACAGTGTGCAAATGGAACATTTTACACTCAGTTAAATCATGGTTCGTTGCTTGTTGTACAATTATCGAACCACTCTCTAACGCAGGGGTCTTCAACGTTTTCAGGCCAAGGACCCCCTAGCTGAGAGAGAGATGAAGCAGGGACCCCCTCTATATTGTATAAAATTGTGTTTCAGATTCAACTTTTTTTGTTTACTTGGTCTGCTCTTTTCCCCCCTCTACACCTATACCTCTTTGCCAAAAATAGCCGATCTACAAGCTCACAATGCCTCGCAGCGCGAGGCGTTGTGAGCTTGTAGATCGGCTATTTTTGGCAAAAGTTCTCCTCAGAAAAGCGATGCTAGGGTTCAAATGGTAAAGGTAAAAAAAAATCATATCACACAAAAATTTGGCGGACCCCCTGTAGTAACTCTGAGGACCCCCTAGGGGTCCCGGACCCCCTGTTGAAGACCCCTGCTCTAACGTCTAACCACAAGACCACTGAGCATGGTACAAGAAAGCGTGGCACTTGGACAATACAGACACTAATATAGAGCAATCTCATACTGAGATTGTTGTCAGCCTAGTGCTATAAGTTCTGTGGTATATTTCAAAAGCATTCAAAAAATAATAATCTTCACCTTTCTCTTACACAGATGAACTTCCGTTGCTTCAATACCACCGACCCAGTCTCTGTGAATGTGACCCACATCTATAATGGCCTGGTGGATACAGGCTCCCTGTGGACAGGAGAACCATCTGGCATCATGGTGTGTTCCAACAACAGTCATCCTTCCTCATCTGGCTGCCTACCATGTATTCTGAACCAGACTGTGCATGTGATCTGTAAGGACATCCCAGAGAAGGTGAAGCTGGTGATGGAGGCAGTGGGTGAACACATCATTGACAACATTAAAGCTGGTGAGTCTTAAGGTTGGGTGACAGCAAAGGAAATGGACAGAAATAACATTCCACTGTGACAATGTGATAGTTAGCAGAGATTAAATGTTTTATTATCTATCTAGGTGATATCTGAGTGATATGTGGCTCACATAGATCATAAGTATTTGCTTTTGAACATTTTAACGAATATGTTGTGTTTAAAATCTGTCCCCAGCTAAATGATTGATAGTTAAGAACCAAATGGACCCTTACGGGTCTGTCACCGTTAAATTAACAGAGGATTTTACAGTTTAGATTGGGGCCCGGAGATAAAAATGTTATCTGGTCTGGTGTCTTTGAAATTAAAACAGTTGAGAATCACTGGTCTAGTAGTAATAGTAGTGGTACAGATAGTATCATTATTAGCAACAATAGCAGTACCATCTTTAGCAGTAGTAGTGGTAGTAATAGTAACAATATAGTTGAACTATTTAGTACAGACAGACACAGTATATATAGATTATGCTGGTTAATGAAGTACTGACCTTTATTCCTGGTGTCATTACAGATACAGACTTCAGATGTCGAACCTTCCTTGAAACCAGTTCCTCTGGTGAGTACCAGTAATATAAGCATTGTATCAGCAGTATCACCAGCAGTACTTTTATAGCAAAACTCATTTCAGCCGCTTGTATCCGCAATCTTATTCTTTCGGTCATGACCCACACTTCATGACCATAGGTTAGAGTAGGAAAGGAACTTCTGCTCGGTATATCGAGAGCTTTGCCTTCTGGCTCAGCTCTCTTTTCGTCACAACAGTAATGGTTGTGCTACTTATTTCTGTCCTGACAGAAATGTTGTTTTATATGGAGTATAAGTATTGAGCTGCACTGTATCTGTTAACAGTGTTATTATGGATTATGACAGTGGTTCTCGAATGTATTTGTCATTTCAATTTCCCATAACTCTGAGAGTGTACAAAATGGAACCAAATGGACCCATACAGGGTCCATTTGGTTCCATTTGTACACTCTCAGAGTTGCCCACTTTGAGAACCACTGAATTGAGACTGAGACACAGTAATAAGACGTAGAATGTCCAATCCACACGGTGACATCTCTGTCCATTCGTGGATCATATCAGATGTTCCACAAATGTTTGGACAAAAGACCACAACATTTATGAATTGTGTTGTAATACAACATAAATCCGGTGTGTCCAGCATCTTGTACACAAATGATTTATTCTATTTTCCAGGCCCAGAGGCACAGCCAGGCCGACATGTTGAAGAAACAGGTGGGTGAAAAGATGAATTATTGTACAATGTCTTTATTCTAGAGTAATAGTTGATATACTGCCTAGGACTTCTACTACTACTATTACCAGTAATGCTAATATTACCACCAGTACTAACACTACTATAGTTCTTTTAAATCAAAGCTAAAGACATTTCTGTTTGCCGAAATCTGACTTCTGACCTTTTCTTCTTATGCTGCTGAGAAAAATGGAGAAGTTTGAAGTAAGAGATTTGTAATGTGTGTTTATTAAAGTGTGTGTGTGTGCGTGCGTGCGTGCGTGCCGTATCATTGAGTGGTAAAAATCACTGATCTATAAAAGCTGATCATGGAGCTGTAAGGAGGATGGATGACTGAACCTCTGTTCTTCATCTTTCACTTCTCTCTTCCCTCCTCTTCATCTGTCATTCTATCTCTCAGGGGGGGAGTTTCCCTGGTGGGGTGGTCTTATCATCGCCCTCGGCATCATCATCATCAGCATCATCATTGTCCTGGTTCATAAGAGACAAAGCATTCTGGAGTTTGGCAGCAGATTCTGCAGACGTGCAAATCCAGCTGACACCAATGACAGGTACAGAATGATTCCCGTTTGAATCCTTGTCAACTTAAGTGTTTTTGGGGTAAATTAATTATTATACATTTCAATACAATCTCTCTCTCCTTTTTTATCTCTCCCCTCAACCCACATATCTCTCTATCTTCTGTCCAGGTCTATGAATGGAGTGGACACGGTCGTTGATGAAACATCTACCCCACTCGTGTAGCCTCACCTTCCAGCTGCACTTCCTTTTGTCTCTCGTTGTGTCAATGCTTGTAGACAACTGCTGCGCGCGCGTGCGTGTGAGAGAGAGAGAGAGATAGAGACTACTTTTTATATTGTTACTGTATAGCAGGCAGCAAATGATGCTAAAAGTGAAACGCTTGTCGTACTTCTTCACACAATCATATCCATGACGCGTTGTAAGCTAGTAGTAAGATGGCTATTTTTCATTGACGTTCCAGAGGGTTGTCTGCAACTCGCTGAGGGTTTGGATATGTCTTCACTTTCCATCTGTCAAATTACAGACCAAAATATGTGAAAGCTGTGACAATCAACTTGAACTTAGCACTGAACCCGGCATACCTCATAGTCATAGCAGGCAGGTGATCTCACTCAGCTTTAATTATTTATTTATTTAATAATATAATAATTTTTCAATGAATTTATGCATTTATTTATTCTAGTTTTTCTCCCAATTTAGTCATCATGCCAATTCCCAATTCACCACACATATATGCTGTCCCTGTCCCTTACACCTCATGGCCCCAACAAGTTTACAGTTTTAAAAGTGTGGGTGACAGACACAAACAGGCCAATGCACATGATCAAGTAGGCAACGTTCAGTAGTATCATCAACGCTAGGTTGGGGGTTTTCCAGAGGAAAACAGTGACAGCATCATGAGCACACAGCGCTTTCACATCCATCATAATGTTGCCTGTTTTTAGCTCTTTCTTCTAGGCTGCTATTAAGTGTTGTCTGTATCCTGATTACTTTGAACTAGAGGTCACCATCATGACTGTCCCTCTCCTGGAGCGCCAGCACCAGTTAGATCAAATCAAGGAAGAGAGAGTGTCATTTCACAGTGATTTAAACAGTTATTTTAGATTATTATCAGGAGTTGTATCAGTGTCTTAATCCCCCAACACATGGTGCTCAGTTTATACACACATTACTCAAAGGACCACAATGGAAATAAGCTCTCAAGGGTTTTTGTGTTTGATCCTTATGACAGATATACAAATATACATGACCAAATACATTGTCTCTGTCGGGTGTCCAAAACTGTTACTTTTCAGGATTCAAATTCAAAAATAGCAAAAGTAGCAGATCTACGAGTTCAAAACGCGTTTCGAGCTTGTAGATCTGCTACTTTTGTGTAACGCTGTAGTATGATCAAGTAGGTTGTTAATTTACAAAAAAAACACAGACAGTTAGAATGTGGAGCTAAGAGGCCCAACAGCAACGATGTGGTCATGTATGTATCAACCTGTGGGTCGACCCCCACATGATTTTTTTTTTGGGGGGGGGGGGGGGGGCAGATGACAGTGAAGTGACAATTTAAGGACTTTTAAGACATTTTTAATACCTACAAAAAAAGTAAGAAAGAAAAGAAAAACACAATTACTGCATCAAAAGTTATCAACAAACTATACTATAAAACTGGTCAAACATTGGCCAAAGTGTCAAATAATACAAAAAAATCACACCCTGTGTGAAGGAAGCGGTGCCTTTGGGGCGGGGCGTAACTCATTTCAGTTCGTCCCTATTGGTGGTCTGAGTCCACTTACCAAATGTGTACTTGGTAGCATGCTGCAAACTGGAATAATGGCTGTTTAAAGCCCAGCCAATGGGCAGGCAGAGGGGGCGGGGCTTAAGTAATTACAGTTTGTCCCTATTGGTGGTTTTAGTCCATGCACAAAATTTGTACTCCGTAGCATGCTGCGAACGTGAGTTATGGCTGTTTAAAGGCCAGCCAATGGGAAGACAGAGGGGGCGGGGCTTCAGCAATTCATGCTGGTCCCTATTGGTGGTCTAAGTCCACATACCAAATTTGGACTTGGTGGCATGCTGCAAACTGGAGTTATAGCTGTTTTAAATCCCGTGCCCTAAACGGGCGGATGGACATAACATACGCGGGGGGTCCCTGGACCCCGCTTTGATAACTTCAGCAATTCATGCTCGTCCCTATTGGTGGTGTAAGTCCACATACCAAATGTGGACTTGGTGGCATGCTGCAAACTGGAGTTATAGCTGTTTTAAATCCCGTGCCCTAAACGGGCAGACGGACAGAACATACGCGGGGGGTCCCTGTACCCCGCTGTGATAACTTCAGAAATTCATGCTCGTCCCTATTGGTGGTGTAAGTCCACATACCAAATTAGGACTTGGTGGCTGGCTTCAACCTAGAGTTATAGCTGTTTTAAATCCCGTGCCCTAAACGGGTGGACGGACAGAACATACGCGGGGGGTCCCTGGACCCCGCTGTGATAACTTCAGCAATTCATGCTCGTCCCTATTGGTGGTCTAAGTCCACATACCATATTTGGACTTGGTGGCATGCTGCAAACTGGAGTTATAGCTGTGTAAAATCCCGTGCTCATCATCCCGTGCTGATACGGACGGACGGACGGACATACGGACAAAGTCAAGTGTAGAGCGGTTGGCACCGCTAAAAACAGCCGATCTACAAGCTCACAACGCCTCGCTTTGTGAGGCGTTGTGAGTTTGTAGATCAGCTATTTTCACAATGTTTATCTGTGGAACCAAGTCAAAATAAATTGAATGCCTCAACTCCTACATTCCAAGTGCATGTCAGGGTGGGGGGTCTCCAGTTCAAATATGGTTATTTTAGGCGGTCCCCAGTTCAAATATGTAGGCTATTTAACGTCACAGCCATGATGTTGGATGTTGGATGTTCTTTCAATTTAGATGGATGCTAATCTTAGTCTAATGCATGTTACATGTGAAACTGAAATGCAGGTTTGTGTTTTGTGCAAGTAGCCTATTTCTGTTTATGTATTATGTGTTGTTTGTTAGGCTGACTGTCCTGGTTGCTTGTCTGACATACTGTTCAGTTAGCAGATGAAATACAGTCCTGAGTGTTACTGTTATTTAGCCAGTAGGCCTAGCATATTCATGGTTTGTCTTTGTTTCTTGTACAATAGAATTGTCAGTCCATTCGTTCATCGTTTTCTTTTACATGATGGTGGGAGGTGTATGGGACTCACAGTGTAGGCTACTTTGATCATATTCATAGTATTCTCATTATTCCCTACAATATGGCACAAGGACACATGCAGTAGACCATGGTTATCCTGGAATCCAGACTGATTTGCTCTGTTCGGCTGACTTTTTTCCCTCCCTTTGCCACGCACGCACGCACGCACCGTGACGCACGCACGCACGCACTCACACACGCATAGTTCATTTATGAGTTTTCTTTGAGTTACCAGTTCTGTGGGAGGTTGCTGACTGACATACATGGACATGATGGGCTGGCCAAAGCAATAGGTATCAGCTGCTCCAGATCTACAGCTAATCTGGAGAAATTGGACTGCACCACAGTCCCTCTGTACCATGGGGTGGGGCAGGGGTTTTGAGAGTGTGTGTTTCAATGGTAGTCTTTGTCTTTTCCCCCTTTTGTGTTAACAGTGGTCTGACCCGTCCCTATATATGTCCACCTCTTGTGTCAATCGGGTAAATTCAGTTTTCAGTTCAGTTGTGTTGTTTTAGTCCAGTTTCTGTTTAGTTATTTAGTTTAATTTCCTTTGTGTTGAGCACATTTCTTTTTGTTATCTATTAAACTATTTATTTGCAACAACAAAGAAAAAAAAAAAAAAAAAAAGAAAACAATATTTTAAAACCAACAAGTTTTCCCTGTGTCTCTCCTTCCGACCAACTCGGTCCCTGACACAGAGGATGACCAGCTATGGAACTAGAGAGAATGGGGAGTAGGTGCTTTTTATCGAACTGTAACAAAGTAGCCTGGACATACAGTAGAATGTGACATATCAGAAGAGGAAGCTTTTGATTTCAGTTCAATTTGAAAACCTCATAATAAATTTGGAATGCCCATACAGTTTTTTTGCCCAACTCGTGTTTGATGTATAACCCTTGTAGAGCAGAGTGTCATGTCCTGAGAGCAAGGGGAATGGTGGAAGGGGAAGTCCAAGAGAGCATTTGTTTTCTCCTACTAAGAGAACTAATGAAAGAAAAAAACATTTCTAGGTCAAACCTACAGATGTTTGTTAAAAAGGACATGGTAAATTGAGGTGATTTCAGGGCGGTGTGTGTGTGCCAGACTGGGTGTGTGCATGTAGCCCCTTCTTATAAACCATGTGACTAACAGTAAGAGAACAAGTACAATTCCCACTATCTCTATTCCCTGTCTTCATGTGGTCATATCTTTCTGTGTGTGTGTGTGTGTGTGTGTGTGTGTGTGTGTGTGTGTGTGTGTGTGTGTGTGTGTGTGTGTGTGTGTGTGTGTGTGTGTGTAACCCTAACCCTAACCCTAACCCGCGAGTTAATATCCACTTTTTTGTTTTGTTTCCTATATTTAGAAAATATATATATATATATTTTCTTTTAAAATAAAAGAAAACAAATGTAAATATAGAAGTTTGTGAGAATACCAGATCTACAAGCTCACAACTCAGCACGAGGTGACACGTTGTGAGCTTGTAGATCTGCTACTTTCATTAGTTTGGCTCCCGGGCATACATCTAATTTCACTTTTGGGTCTTCAGCCAAAAAAGTTGGAAACCACTGCACATAGAGGACCTCAGTGGTGTTGGAATGTGACATCTGGGGACGAGAGCAAGCAGCTATATTTGCCGAAATGGGAGCGAGAATGAGTTGGTCTGGTTTAGGTTAACTAGATCAGGCCCCGTCCTGAAAGCACCTCCATACCGCCACCCCACCATCCTTCCCACAACAACCCCCCACCCCTCGTTGGTTTATAAATGTACACATTGGGTGCCAAAACCGTATATATACGGTTTTGGAAATACAACCATGGAGTGCCAAAACCGTATATATAAATTATTATTTTTTTCTTTTTCTTTTTTCTTTCTCCATAGCAACAGGAGATATCATTTTTCGAAGATTTAGACTTGAATCCACTTCCTGGTTAACTTATGACTTCAAAAGCCTGTATCTCTGCTCCTGTGTACTTTTTGTTTTTACAATGTTATTTTGACTATTTTCAACTGGCTGCAACTATGGAACGGATTACCGAATGTTTTTAATTTTTTCCCCCCGATTGTTCGAGACCTCTATGTGTGTAATGAGGGGATCACCGTGAGGACGGTGATCACTGAAAATATTTTGTGACTACTTGAAAAAGGTTCAAAAATGGTTAAAAATCCAGGCACTCAACGAACATTTTTTTAATAAACCTCTGGCACCTCAAGTGTTGAACACTGAGCCCCACAAGTTGCCTAAAGTTTGTATGAATTAATTTGTCTGTGTCACCTTTGTTGTTTAATGAAGATTATACCAATACATTCTTTATAGCGTCTTCCTCTCAAGTGAATTGGCTGGTATTTTCAGTTACAGGATAAGTGTCTTGCTCATGGACACCTCCTCGGCACATAGCCGGGGCCAGGTATTGAACCTGTGAGCTTCTGTTTCCCAGGCATTCTCTCTACACATTCAGCTATGGCCATTCCGATAATCATGTAGAATGGACAGTTAACTCAAGTGCCCAGTAGTATCAGGTATTGAACTCCTCCTCAGGGTGAACCGGACCAAAGTGGTTTGAACTGGGTGACTTCCTCATGGCAGTAGACTGTTAGACATCCTGTTTGTTTATGTGTTGTTACAGTCTTTGCCATGGAGACAGTAGGCCTACATTCAAAGAGATGCCGGGAGGAAAAAAAAAGCAATAGTTGCACGCACGCTCGTATGCGCGCGCGCACGCACACACACACACACGCGCACGCACACACACACACACACACACACACACACACACACACACACACACACACAGGCCTCTGTAAGGGGGAGGAGAGTTCTGGGCGTGCATGTGTGTAAATACCAGCCACACCCACGTGTACACGTGTCAGGGCTCAAGGTAATAGTTTTATAAACTAGTATGCTTGATAAATGCCTTTAACACCTTTTCAACGAAAAGATAAACAGATTAAAGACAGGAAGGGATAGAAAAAACAGTTATTTCAAGCAACAATGAGTAAGTAATAGTTTGTGACAAGTATGTTGACTCAACATCCATTCAGGATGGCAGCAGTCGGCCACTGATTGTGATATTTACTCTATCAAATCCCTTACAACAGCTACTAAGATAACAGCTACTCTTATCTTCAGAGAGAGAGAGAGAGAACGTGTGTGTGCACCTTTTTATACTATCTCATTAAGATATGGTAAGACCTTTGTTGATCCCGCTCGTGTGTGTGTGTGTGTGTGTGTGTGTGTGTGTGTGTGTGTGTGTGTGTGTGTGTGTCAGTTCACTGGACGGTACGGTCTTGTCAAGATTAAAGCTTTATTGCAGTGAGTGATTTGCAGGTGTGGTTCTGCTCCTGAAATAGCTCCAGATAGAGATAAAGAAGCCCCTGAAGTGGATCATAAAGATACTCAGTTATTACATAGACATATGAACCGCTCAGGACAGACCATGTAGAATCTACATGGTTCATCTATCTATACTGTAGATGAACCATTAGGATCGTGGCTGTGCCTGCCTTAAATGCTGTGTGCACCAAGAGAACGGTACAGGCCTGAATGTTTGACCCCTACAGTGAGGGGGTCTGGTGGCTCTGTTATGCTGTGGGGGGCATTTTACATGGTTTGGGTTCACTTGTCTCCTTAGAGGGAAGAGTCACTAAAAACCTCTATCTAACGTGAATTGTCTCTGACCCTGTTTGCCTCAACAATTACTGATTGATAATATCCTCTAAAACAGCTACTGGTAACGGCTATGGTTGATAGCTATGGCATGACTGGTGGCATCGGGCCCACACGTATCCATGGCTACATCTGGGACCCGGGCAATGCATTCTCACTCCCAAGACAACAAACAGGTGACTTCTTGGGACGGATTTGACCAAACGTCAAAGGTTTGACTGGAAGGGGGTACCCTCGACAGCACATGTTGACTATAGGAGGGATATGAGTTACGATTCTGTCCCTATCGGGACATAACTCGAATGGCGCTGAGTCGGCTGAAGTGGACTGGAGCCACGAGAGGCACCGCCGAGCGACCAATCAGCGATTAAACGTGCCGAGCGCTGTGAAGACGGCGCCCCTCCGTCGTTTTAAGTGTTTTTTAACGGACCCTTTTACGTCTTGGGTTTGATAACGGCACTTCCGAATTCCTGGAGTACGGAAGTGCCCGAGACGGCACCAGATGACCCCCAGGGGACCCCCTTCCTTTCAGTCAAACGTTGGACGTTTGGTCACATTTGTCCCAAGAAGTCACGATATGCATTTTGGGGAGTGAGAGTGTCTTGACCCGGGAGATGGCGTCAAAAGATTAGATCTGCCATGCCGACAATGGAGCCTGCTGAACCGCCTGTGTACCGGGGTCGGCTCCATCAAAACATCCATGAAGAAGAGGGTCCTGACAGTTTGGGGAGCTTCAGCATACTGCCAACCACATGATCACCCTGTACACCATCAGAGGCCGGCCTCTTTGATGTGGGACCTGAGACAAGCAGGTGTGGTGAGAGAGAGAGAGAGAGAGAGAGAGAGAGAGAGAGAGAGAGAGAGAGAGAGAGAGAGAGAGAGAGAGAGAGAGAGAGAGAGAGAGAGAGAGAGAGAGAGAGAGAGAGAGAGAGTTAACAGCTACCGTACTTATAACTACTGATACAGATAATGGAAAAGGTTAACAGCTACTGATAACATCTATTCACTCTTCTGTGTGAGAGAGAGAGAGAGGGAGAGAGAGAGAGAGAGAGAGAGAGAGAGAGAGAGAGAGAGGGAGAGGGAGAGGGAGAGAGAGAGAGAGAGAGAGAGAGAGAGAGAGAGAGAGAGAGAGACACACACACGGCTAAATATGATTGCCAGACCCCATAAGAACGGTGAACCCTTAATGACAGATAAAATAAATATGACTGTTTGAATTGTGTCAGTCTTTACAGAGGCCCATACAAACATTAAGGCAATAACAATAATTGCTCTCTTATCACACACACACACGCACGCACGCACACACACACACACACACACACACACACACACACACACACACACACACACACACACACACACAGACACACACACACACACACACACACACACACACACACACACACACACACACACACACGCCACTGTAACTTCTGGGCGTGCTGCCAGCCAGGCAGAGGAGAGCAGAGGAGCGGAATGCAATGAGTCAGATACTAGTGAGAGTAGAGTTGTTTGAATGGCTATTTTTACTGCTTATACTTCATACTGGTATACTGATTTAGTTTGCTACTGTAATGATGTATTCCTAAATTCATTTTACACTTGCAATTAAAGTAGCTACATTATTTTATTCTAATCTGTTAACAAAAGAATACTGTCACTAACTGGTTAGGTTAGGGTTAAGAGACCCCAATTTCTTATTATGTAACTTATACAGGAAAGAAGGTATGTTTCTTTCTAATACTGTTTAGGCCGGGTAAGTATTGGGGTTAGATGTGGTTGTGGTTAAGGTTGCGTTTAGGGTGAAAATGGCATTTTAATAAAACATTTAATTTGTTGTCTCCACAAGTGTGTGTGTTGAGAAAATACTTGATCTTAGAAGCATGGAGACTTCCTGTCAATAGGAGGTCAGGAGGAGGAAATCATTCCTTCTTCCTCGCCCTCAGATCACCTCATCTGACCACCTAGACACCATGCGTACACAATAACTGACCTACACATGTGTACACAATGGTGCAAGACCTGAATGGAGTCTACACAAGAATGCTGCGAATGGCACTAGGTGTCACATGGATGGACGGAAATGTGAACCTACTACGGGTCACAGACAAGGTCAGAGAGAGATGGATGAGGCTGGCAGGGCACTGCGTCAGGCATAGACGGCGATTTATGTGCGCACTACTGGGTGCGCAACCAGGGACGCATGCATGTGCGCACGCGTACCCAGCGTGTGCTTTTTTCGTTTTTTTCCCGGGTTTGTTACTTTTTTGTTTTGTTTGTTTGTTACTTTAATTCGGTTAATTCGGCATAAAATATTGCCTGACGCCCTTGGCGCCAGGCACCCGGAACTGATGGTGAGCAAACTGACACTGTGGGAGCCAACCCAGGGCACAGCAGCAAAGGCAAGAAGCGCACCACCTATACGTAGATGCACAGCGGCGCGACAGCGGAGCTAGCAACACTGTAGAGCTCAAGACCCTGATGTTAGACAGGAAGGTGTGGCGGGCAGCGATTCAGGAGTCAAAATACACAATTAACAATAAAGTGTACTATACTAAACAATATTATAATAATTTAAAAAGAAGTGGCATTCTGAACAGTTGGTGAAGTCATACCTTCAGTTTCAAAGCACGCTTTTTTGTATAATACTATTATATACTATGATAGTATAGTATAGTTTGAGTAGAAACAAATACATTGATGTTCTTTATCAAATAGATTATGATGTCAGGCCTTCTGTCCTGATATTAGTATTTAAATGTAGTATCAAAATACTAAATTTGTACCAAAAGTGCATAATATAACCAAGTACAAGCACATCAGCTGCTCTCATACAGTTTTTTGTTCCCATAATGAGACAGATAGTCAGTGAACAGAACCAGGATATTAAAGATGAGGGATGTTTCATTCACCCCCAGGCACCACCACACATGCAGAAGAATGATGTCAGCGGTTCACATTGAAGTGTTCAGTGGGTCTTTCAGACACACTGCCAGTCGACCCACTGTTTCATTCCCAGGGTGTCACGTTACAAAACCACGCCAACAAGGAGAGGAACGTTGGCTCTGGCGACGTTCTAACTCCTACACGTTTTCATGAACCCCAGAGAAGACTCATGACTCATGCTAGCACGCACGCACGCACGCACGCACGCACGTACGCACGCACGCACGCACGCACGCACACACACACACACACACACACACACACACACACACACACACACACACACACACACACACACACACACACACACACACACACACACACACACAGCACAACAATAGCCATAGTTTTCTACATTTTAAGAAATATGCTGGATTCCTCCTTAACAAAAGGTTAAACATTATTTTCAAAAGTCTTCAAAAGGTCGAGGATGTTTATGTTGAGTATGTCATCTCTGTGGTCCAAATCAGATCTTAGTGACTCACTACTAACTGTGCATCTTGGTAAACCAAGAGGACATAGCGGCATACTGTACAGCAGGCATGTGCACATATAGACACGAAAGGGGGCTCGAGCCCCTGCCCTTATACCAGTCGGTAAAAAAGTGCCCCCCCCCCACAACACACAAAAAAAAGAAAGGCATTTCAACTGCCCCTAGCGGCCAAACGGTAAGGCCAACGGAAATGGCTGTGGATGTGTTGGATGCAGCTCAGAGTGAACTTTACCCAGGTATCTAGTTTGTCGCCGTCCGACCTTCCTAGCCCGTGTTATTAAAGAAAAATAGGCGACAATGGCCAAAACTCAATCGAAAATCGGCGCTCAAAAACCTGTGACTTTCAGGACGTATACGCAGTGACATCTTTTCGTTTTTTTTTTCGGGTTTTCAGGCCTAAAAGTATGGTAATTGTTCGGGCCGGCAATATGTGCCCTTTTGAAATTCCAGCCCCTAAGTCTCCAAATCCCTCTGTACATCCCTGCTGTACAGTATATAGTTGCAAGGTCAAGATGAATGACGCAAATGCCGCGACTGTAAGCAGAGCAGCAGCAGCTGAGAGCAGTTAGCGGGGCCTGGAGGCATGTCCTCGCCTCTTCTGACATCCTCCACGTGCTGCCCACTGGTATTGAGTAGGCTATGTGAGTATTCATTAGCCTACATGACCTCAGAACAGCCCCTAGTAGTTAAAAGGGAATATCCCTACTGTGTGTTCTTAGAGGCCTGTGGGAATCCCATATTGTTACTGTTAATAAAAAGTTACGATGGGGTGAGTGGGAGGAACGGCTGAATGATACAGAGGTATGTGACGTTGTGTTTGTGTGTAACGCTTCACTGCACTTGAAAAAGGAAATGTGTGAAACGTGTGCTTTATGAAAAAAAAAATTGCAATGCTATTGCATTGTATTGTATTTCCCACTCGGTTGAGTGGGAGAAAAGGTTGAATAACTCACTGTGAGGTTGTGTGTGTGTGTGTGTGTGTGTGTGTGTGTGTGTGTGTGTGTGTGTGTGTGTGTGTGTGTGTGTGTGTGTGTGTGTGTGTGTGTGTGTGTGTGTGTGTGTGTGAGAGAGACAGTTCACTGGACGGTACGCTCTTGTCAAGATTAAAGCTGTATTGCAGTGAGATTGCATTGTATTTGCAGGTGTGGTTCTGCTCCTGAAATAGCTCCAGATAGAGATAAAGAAGCCCCTGAAGTGGATCATAAAGATATCTCAGTTATTACATAGACATATGAACCCCTCAGGACAGAACATAAACAGACCATGTAGATATGTGGTTCTCAAAGTCAGGTACGGGGACCCCCAGGGGTCCATGGAGGAGTTCCAGGGGGTCCCCAGCAAAATAACATACCGTGGGTATTTAAAAATAGCAGATGTACAAGCTCACAACGCGCGTGCCATGCTGCGAGCTTGCTATATTTGAACATTTCAGAAAAATCTAGAACGTTTTTGAAAGATTTTGAATCATTTAGATTTTTTTAACACAACTCTTCAGATGGGGGCCCATGGCACAAAGCCTTTTCAGATGGGGGCCCACGGTCAAATATATATACATTTGGGGGTCCTTGGCACGGAAAAAAAAAAGCGTGCCGAGCGCTGCGAAGACGGCACACCTCCGTCGTTTCAACTGTTTTTTAGCGGACCCTTTTACGTCATGGGTTTGAGAACGGCACTTCTGCATTTGTGAAGTGCCATCCCTAGTCACTTTTGTTCTTTTTGCTCTGATCAATCATTACATTACATTACATTACATTACAGTCATTTAGCAGACGCTTTTATCCAAAGCGACTTACAATAAGTGCATTCAACATAGGTAGGGAACGAAACTACTAATCACCAGAGGTCTTAAGTGCATTTCCTGTAAAAACAAGCAACCAAGAGTATACCTAGCGCTAAGGTAAAAGTGCAATATATCAGCTATCTACTTTCATAAACACATGAGATAAAATAGCCAAATCAAATGAGCACGAGCTAATAGATCCAATACAACAATACAACAATAGTTCCTACAACTAGTTAACAACAAGTAGGCCAGGCAAAGAGGAAGGGTAGTGTTTCCTGAAGAGGTGGGTTTTCAGCCTGCGGCGAAAGATGGGCAGTGACTCTGCTGTCCTGACATCAGTGGGAAGTTCATTCCATCACTGTGGGGTCAGAACAGAAAAAAGTTGTGACCGTGTCGATCGACCAGAAGGACCGTTGAGTGGCGAGGGAGTCAGTCGCCCCGAGGTGGCAGACCGGAGTGGTCGGGCAGGGGTGTGGGCATTGACCAAAACCCGGAGGTAAGAAGGAGCTGTTCCATTCACTGCCCTATAGGCTAGCACCAGGGTTTTAAACTGAATGCGAGCCGCTACCGCGAGCCAGTGCAGAGAACGGAGAAGGATAGTTGTGTGAGAGAACTTGTGAGAGAATCATCTAGCTGTCATACAGTATGTGCTGTGTGCTGTGCAGGGAGAAGGATCTCTCCTTCTCAGATGTCTCTCTACACACCACATTTCACAAGGCTGTCAGGTCCTGGCAGGAGCTATTCCCATACCACCAGATGGTGATGGCCCCTGTATGAATACTCTGGCTGGTTCACAGGGTAAAAGGATTCCAGGACCTTCTCAGAGACCTTGAACTTTCCCTAAGGTGAACTCAGTGGACTAAAAAAAAAGAAGAAAAGAAAAGAAAAAAATAGTTTGTTTCCTTCCTGTGTGTGGGTGAGTTGTGTCACATGACAGCTGTGATTCATTCATAAACACAGCGCTTTGAAACACTTGCTGATATTATGTGCCATTCCATATAGCACTTCCGGTCAGTGCTAGATAAGGGGGGGGGGTCTATCTATAATGTCATTGGGCACTTCAAATCAGCAGGAAGTCAAGAGAGAAAGGTGAGTGTGTAAGAGCTGATGTAAGTGAGTCATACGGCGAGTGACAGAGTTGGAAACGGGGAAGAGAGAGAGAGAGAGAGAGAGAGAGAGAGAGAGAGAGAGAGAGAGAGAGAGAGAGAGAGAGAGAGAGAGAGAGAGAGAGAGAGAGAGAGAGAGAGAGAGAAGGATCTTCTGTGGTCAAAGGACCACAGTGTTTGGGGTCAAATTGCTCCTTATTTCCTACAAACTATCATACCCACTGCTTGCTGTGGTACTAGATGGAGAGAAACTACAGCTAGCAGGCACGGACTGTCACAGAAAATTGGCCCTGGCATTTGTGATCTTCACCGGCCCACAGCGGGGGTCGGCCGCGCCAAAAAATCGCTGTTAATTGGCGAAAATTGCTTGGAAAATGTGTTTTTTGGTGACTTTATTTCGGTTTTAGGCTTGGCCGCGGCCCCAGACTGACCGGCCCTTCTGGCATCTGCCAGAAGGGCCAGACCGTCCAATCCGGGCCTGACAGCTAGACTGTTGCACACACACACACACACACACACACACACACACACACACACACACACACACACACACACACACACACACACACACACACACACACACACACACACACACACACACACATTACACTGCTTGCCATGACAAGAGCTATAAACTTGAACTTGAAGGCTGCCTTGAAAAGACACCTATTCTCTCAGGCGTCTGGCAAATAGTTGTTTGTTGTGTTGTTTGCTTGTTGGTTGTTCATTGTTTTTGATGAGTTCATGGAAGGCTATATAAATTCAAACTTGTATTATTATTATTATTATTATTATTATTGTTATTATTATTATTATTAAACAAGAACAGGTGTGTGTGTGTGTGTGTGTGTGTGTGTGTGTGTGTGTGTGTGTGTGTGTGTGTGTGTGTGTGTGTGTGTGTGTGTGTGTGTGTGTGTGTGTGTGTGTGTGTGTGTGTGTGTGTGTGGTGGGGGGATGTCTGATTTATCCGGTGTCATGTACAACCCAGCTCAGGGTCACCACCCATCCTACATACCTTTAATGCCTAACTGAGTCTGAGGAGAGTCCCCGGCTGAATCCTGAGATCCAGGAGAAACATGTCAAACGAGGTGGAATGATGTCATGCTAAAGCCAGCTGTGTTCCACAAGGCACACAGCCCCCCCCCGGGCAAACTGCTGAGGCAGCTCCCTGCTGGTACACAGAGCCTGTGGGGGGATTCCCCGCCACTCTCCTTATCGCCTCGTCACTCGCCTTTTCCTCCACGGTGTTGAGCGCGGTGCGGTAATTGAAAACACACAGAGCCTGTCTGTGTATTTGGATGTTGTTCCCACATGGTTAAACAGTGTGAAGACATGTGGACACTTCCTCACTCTATAAATGGTTTGATAGTGGAAAATAAATCCTCTCAAATGAAGGTCTAACTATGGCTTAAATAAATACAGTTTGTAAAGAGTTACTTCAACTATGTCACATCACAGGTTTAAAATTCATATTGCATATCTCCATCGTTTACTGGAAAGTATAACACACAATAAAACGATAATAACAATTATTGTGCCACATAATGAGTTCAAATGTGAGTCACATCCCACTAGTGAGCCAGCGAACCAAACCAAAGCAAACACCTCTTTCACGAGGAATAACTGTTATTGGTATGTGTGACCTCATTAATATCCTACAACCCAACCCTACACCATAAAATCCAAGGAGTTCAATTCACCAGTGCAAATATTGTAGACCTACCACATTGACACACATATAAATCAATATACAAATACATATACAGCCACATATGACATATGACATACACCTGGCTTACAGAAAATAATATAAAAAGGCAATTTTCCTCATTTAGAGGTGGTTCCACTGAGTTCAATTCATGGATCCGGAAACTTCCTTAGTAGTTGATGTATTATTTATACTTGATTTGGGGGGAGATCCCATTTAACTCTGAGTGTAAAAGATGTTCCAGTTAGTGTGTAGATCCACCTCTTCTGGGAAGAGAGGGAGAAAAAAAGCCAAGACAGAGAAGATATCAGAAGACAGCCTTATTTCTGGGAAAGGCCGTAATAGGGGGTTGGGCTGATGGTGATGGTAGTGGGACAGTGTGTGATATTCCTTTCAGACCAACACATGACTTGAGTTTAGCTCTGTGTTACACAATATGATGAGTCACAATCCCTGGACATGTGCCATAACAGGGGAGCTGGAGTGGAGGGGGGGCAATTATCCTTTAAATCTGAATTCTGTAAGTCCCGGCACATTGTGCCAGACAGGGTGTTCCTTCGTCTCATTGTTGTCCGTGATCAGGCCTATGTTTTTTTGTTTTTTTTGCAAACTTCACCACTAAGTTAGAGCTGTGTGTGGTACGCAGTCATATACTGTAGGTGTACGGGTCGTAGACAAGGAGGCTTGGAACACAGCCCTGGCAGGGCTCATGTGCTGGGGGTCAGGGGTTTTTGATCCCATCCTCACCACCTGCTGTCGTTCTGACAGAAAGTCCAGGATCCAGCTGCACAGGCTGAGGTCTGAAAGAGGATTATGGAGTTGAACACTGAACTGTAAACTCTAATACCACAAGTTGTTTCAAGCTTTGCTGTGAAACTGGCTATAGATCTGTAAAGTTATTATCGGCATGTCAAGTTGTTATTGAAAAACAAGGGTTTACATTCCTGGGAAACCCTCATCTCTGACAACCTCTGCTGATCTGATAACACCACGGCTGTGGTCAAAAAGACACAGTTGCTTTTGTACTTCCTGAGAGTGCTCAAGAAAAAACGCACTCAATGGAAAACTACTGGTGGCCTTTTGTCACTCCTTGATAGAGGAGTTCTATCTTACCGCATCAGCGTAGTTCGGAAAGACAAACAAGCTCATCAAAGGGTCGTAAATACAACACATTCATTCATAAATCCTTACAGGGTGGTATAATCGAAAGGTCATGGAATTCACTGCCTTCATTCACCACCCCCCCCCTTTTCTACACTGTACATATAGTGTTATTTTGTGCTATGTTGATGAATTGTACATAGGACCGCAATGGAAAAAAGTCCTCAGGACTTTTGTGTTATCCTTTTGGCCCAAGTGTATGACTGTAGCCGTACTGTTTACATTTCGGTCTAATAAAGTATTCAATGAATCAATCAATTATCTATGTGATCGGCTCCGAACACAACCTTCATAAAGTTCCTATGCTACTGTGGGCCGTAAACCCACATCAAAAACACATCTTTATCAGTAAGGCAACGGAAAGAAAAGGAAAGTTTATTTGTAGAGCACAGAGACATTTCAACAACAAGGCAAACATTAAGCACATTTAGACAAACTACAACAGACAGTGACTAGGCAGCATATCTGCTCTCCCCTATGTTTTTCTATAGCTTACACACAGTAACATGTCTCTTTACATTTCATAACAAGTAAGACAACATTCCCACTGGCCTCAGCTCTTCACCATTAACTGCATATATGAACCCACATGACAGTAAATGACATTTCAAGTGATCCAGAGACTACATTACTTCTCTGCAGTGACCCAGCAGTTGGCTGATCAGGGTGAATACACAGCAGTTATGGGTTCAGTGTCTTGCTCAGGTCAACCTTATCTTCATATAATTGGCCCTCTCTAAAGGGCTTTTCAGATGGGGGAGTGACCAATACGCCTGCATTCTCACTTGGGTCGCACTGCACTCCTCTTTTGAACACACAGACAGACAACCGCTCGGCGAGTGAACGCCAGGTACGCATAGTGAACGCATAGAAAAATGTTGATCACAATCCAGCTCTTGTCATGACGTGTGCGTGAAACGAGCACAAACGTAAAGAGAGAACACAGTGCTCTAAGCTTACAGATAACATGGAGTCTTTACTGGAATCGTTTATGATAGAAGTGATGTGTTGATTTAAAAAAAAAAAAAATATTGTCCAGAGTGAGTCCAAGATATTTGAAGTTGCTGACCCCTTCTACTGTCTTTCCATGGATGGAGGGAAGGGGGGGGGTTCAGTCCAATGTGGGGGTGTTTGATGTGTGCACTTTAGTTTTGTCCAAGTTCAGCTGCAGGTAGTTGTCAGTGCATCATTGTGTGAAGTGGGACATTGTTTTTTGATAGATTGTAACAGAGTTGATGTCATTGAGTACTCAGAGAATGGCAGCTTCATCTCACACACGCACGCACGGTGCACACACGCACGCACAGAAGAACTGGTAGGGAGCAGCAATCTAAAAGTATTGGAGCAGAGAGAGACAGAGAAAGAAGTGCAGCTGGAAGGCGAGGCTACATGAGTGCAGTAGATGTTCCATCAACCTCGTTCAGACTTTGATGTTTGTCCACAGAGACTCTGTTCATAGGACTGGCCTCAGAGACAGCATCCATAGGCCTGGACAGAAGAGACATAGAAGCAGACAGACAGAGAAAGAGGAAAATTAGATATTGAACTGTCGAAGAAATCAACCTTCAAGACTGACTGACTGACTGACTCACTGACTCACTGACTCACTGACTGACTTGTTGGTTGCTTGGTTGATTGATTGATTGATTGATTGAAAATGACAATGAAGTAAGTTGACATGAATTCCAAACATGAAACATTCTGTACCTGTCCTGATCACCAGCTGGAGTTTCAGGTGTGAAGAATTTGCAGTGAACAAACTTCTGAATACTTTGTCGCTTCCTATAAACCAGGACAATGAGGAAGACCATGGTGATGCCGAGGGTGATGATAACATAACCCCACCAGGGAAACGGTCCAGCTGTAGAAACCTCTAGAGAGATAGAATGGAAAGATGAAGAAAAGAGGTTCAGTCCTTACAGCTCCATGATCAACCATTTTCACAACTCAATAATACATAGCATCTGTCTGTCTGTCTGTCTATAATAACTAGTCTATCATAATAACTAGTGCAAGGCACAGGTGTGTGCATTAGGGGCTGTGTCCACCGAGACATTTTAGTGTATGTTTTTAATTGTTAGCTTTGGGAGCACCACGTTATGGGAAACGCAAGCAACGTGCCGAGGCTCTGAACGTATTTTTTGGCTTGGCGTTTTTGTTCATGGCTGGTGTTTTTATCCAGGCTCCCAGAATTTTTATATTTTCAAATCTGGGCATTTGGAGGTGTTTTTTAGCAGAGCGCCTTGCGTTTTCAACAGGGATAAAACCCTTTGGTGGACACACTGCCTTAGTGTCAGTAAAGAGATCAGTGCATTATAATAGTGAATACTGTGGATGCACACGTGGTGTCAGAATGTGTTGATGGTGTCTGGGTGACTAAACAAAATCTACATTTCAACAATATTCAACAATGCTGTGCAAACTGATACTGTAATAAGATCGTAATACATATAGTATACATATAGTATATATTGGGCTGAGGATCAGGCAGAAACAACAGGTGAACATGAGAGAAACATTACATTACTGATCTCTTACTTTAATCAAACTGTTCTCAGCAGCATGGGAAAAAAGGTCAGAGGTCAAATTACTCCACAGAGATGAGCAAATGAAGAAAATATGACACACACACACACACACACACACACACACACACACACACACACACACACACACACACACACACGCACACACACACACACACACACACACACACACACACACACACACACACACACACACACACACACACACACACACACACAGCAGCAGCTGTAGTAATACAGTAGTAGTAAAAAGAAGAAGAAGAATACAAGGTTACTATATAAACGAATACAGTACAATACAGACATTGCACAATAATTATAAAAGATAACAAAAAAACGTTGCACTCACCATTTTCTATACCTGGTAGCTTGCTAGCTTGCTGTGATTTCAGATCTAGAAAATATAATAGAACATGTATTGTTCTGTTACTGACAAAGATTCTGTTGATTTATAACTTTAAAATTCTATATAGGAGCATCATCCAAGGTTGGACTGGGTGGAGATACTGGGCACAGAGGTGAGGGTCCCCTAAATCAGTTTTTTTTTGTGTGTGTGTGTTTTTCAGACCAAGGAGCCCCTAGCTGAGAGATAGATTTTCATAGATTTCATAGATACCTTCATCATGTGTGTGTGTGTGTGTGTGTGTGTGTGTGTGTGTGTGTGTGTGTGTGTGTGTGTGTGTGTGTGTGTGTGTGTGTGTGTGTGTGTGTGTGTGTGTGTGTGTGTGTGTGTGTGTGTGTGTGTGTGTGTGTGTGTGTGTGTGTGTGTGTTTGTTTACACAATTAACATTCATGTTAATGTGTATTTTCAGACATAAACTTGACCTTTGTCTCTGTTGGTCTGCAAAGCTTGTAGATCTTCTATTTTCAACTAATGTTCCGACCAGAATATGGATTCTAGGATTCAAGTGGTAAAAAACTAAAATAACTTCCTATCACAGAAATATCTGGAGGCCCCTGTAGTAACTCTGAGGGCCCCTGTAGTAACTCTGAGGACCCCGTAGGGGTCTCGGACCCACTGCTGAAGACCCATGCCCTAAAGGCTGACACACTTATACAACTGATTCTACTGGTACTCACCAGAGGGTTCAGCGAAGGATGGACAGTCTGTAATGACACCAAGGTCAAAAGGTCAGCATTTCAGTAAAGTTACAATGAGCACAAAGTATCTATCTGGTGTACTGTTAGTGTATATTACTAACACCACTACAACTGCTAGACAGTACTGCTAATAATTATACTACGACTACAGTTACTATTACTACCACTACTAATGTTACAGATACTGCTAGTGGTGCTAATGATTACACTGCTGCTACTACTACTATTACTATTACTACTTACTTGATCGGTACACAGTAAAATCCTTTGTGTCAATTTAGCGCTGAAGAGTGTACAAATGGAACCAAATGGTTGAGGTGGAACTATTTGGTTCCATTTGTACACTATTCAGAGTTAAATTAAGGATTTTACTGTGTAGCTTTACTACTAGACTTCTACTTCTACTACTATTACTTGTTATAGATCCATTTGGGTTTCAGTCCAGATGAAGATGTTTGACACTCATTTTCTCATTAAATATATTTCATGAATCACATTCATCTAATACAATTACTAATGAATAAATTAAGGAGTAATCAATGACTGAAAATAATAAACACAGTGCTAGACATTAAACAATCTCACACTTTGAGAAACCTTTTCAAGTTCTACAGTAAATACTTGTGACCTACTGTATGTTATCTACATATTGCTCAGGTTCACCTGTTCTATAGCCTCCATAATAAAACATTTATTCCCTGCTAACTGTATCACAGTGTCACAGTGGAATGTTATTTCTGTCCATTTCCTTTGATGTCACTCAACCTTTAGACTGAAAGAACGAGCCCAATCGATGGTCTTGAAGGGCGGAGCCAAACCCAGGCGCCTGGGTTTGGAGCACTCTGATTGGTTAGGAGATAACAAGGTCCTAAGACCAGCGTTCCTGCAAGGTTCTCCCAGGCTTTTTTTTTCTTTTGAAACAAAAAAAAAAGGCATGGGTTTCCGAGGCTACTCAACCTTAGACTCACCAGTCTTGATGTTGTCAATGATGTGTTGTCCGTCTGCCTCCATCATCAGCTGGACTGTCTCTGAGATGCCCTTACAAACCGCGAGGACAGTCTTGTTCAGATCCAGAATACATGGTACGCAGCGGGACGAGGCAGGAGTACTGGTGTTGTAACAAAACAAGATGTCAGATGGTTCTCCTCTCCACAGGAAGCCTGTATCCACCAGGCCATTAATAGGCGGCCGCAGTTATGGTTTGACCCAAAAAAAATTGCAACAAAAGGTTTTTCAATGGTTTATTGTAGTATCAGGTGTACTTAGTAACATATCAAAAGTTTACCAAAATCGGACCACTAGAAAGGTCCGATTTTCAAAATGGCCGCCACCAGATCCTTAAGATACCATTATTCCTTCATTATTCATCCTAGACAAGTAATGTTGGTATCTAACCCCGTGTTTTGATGATCTAGAATTAAAATGAGCACATATAAATTATAGTGAAGTGATTAAAGTATAATTTTGTATTAAAACAACTGATTATACGCATATTTATGGAGTACATACATAGAAGTGAAGAAACGTTTATAATGTAATTGGACATTTCTCCTTTTTCCACATAATGCCCAGAATTGGTGATTTATTTAACTTATAATTCACATTCTGTTGAAGCTTTCTGGCGATTTATTTTGATACCAATGAGGAATAAATGCATTATTACTGTGTGGTACTGTGAAATTAGTCTAAACAGGGCTGCCACGTGAAGGCTCAGTACCGCTAACCCCTTTTTCTTTTTTTTTTGCTTTTCTTTTTTTTTGTTTTTTTTCTTTTTTTTTTGTTTTACTTTTTTTTGCACCAGATTAACAATTAGACTTCACACTCTTCCTCCCATAAAGGTTGATTATGCGGATTCTCACAATTTTCTACTTGACATGATCCACAAGCAGGCATGCAAGGCAGTCCGTATCTTCTACAACTACACCGTTGTGTTCGGCAAGCAGTTTTGCAATTACAGTGGACCATCTGTAGGAGGCTTTCCGGGGCAGCAGCTTTATTTGTCATAACTGGCACAAACCGATCGTCCTCCAATTTCCATCCCCAATCCACGGGATTCATGTCACTCTCCATTTCAGTCCATACCATAAGCTGGTAATAAACTCTTTGGCAATGATATTTGGTTGAGGACTCTGTAGGAGGGAGATGTTCTGGGGTAACAAATGCCTTCGCAGACGCAATTTTCTTGATAAGAAGATTGTAGCGCTTGCCACCAAACATGACTGCCATCGCCTTGCTCCCAAGGTCCTCTATGACAGTTTTTGCTTGATTTGGGAGTGCAAACCCATTCGCACACGTCTGGATGGTCGATTCACCATTCGCAAGTTTCTGGAAAGCAGATTTTTTGCCAACACTAAAAATGCGTGACGTTGTATCACATCCTGTGAAGGCATGAATAAACAGCAACTGAGAACACAAGTCACTACCCAGGACTTTTTTCATCTTGCTGATGTCATACACTTTAGGAACTTTGGCCTTGTCCGAACGAAAATAGAGGCCTCTATTGTCCATCTTAGCATAGTAGAGGAGTAGAACGAGTAAGTCTGTATCTTCCCCTATCAAGGTCGTGGGCTGATGGTGTGACGCCTTGATTGCAGCCTTGACAATGTCCACGTCTGCATCCCCTGATGCATTGATAACCGTGCAGCCCTTCTTCTGCAGTTCCTCAGTCACAAGATTAATAAGTCCTTGTTTGTTTGAAGATCTGGATAGGAAGTCATCCTTTCTTCCCACAAACTCAGTTTTTGCATCTAAGCTAATGATGGGGTGGGCATGTTGCCCGCGTCGCTGATGTGTATTGTCTTTGATGGAAGGACCTTCACTATAACCATCAAAAACTACAGTTGCTTTACCATAACGGTATATGGTAAAGTCTGCATATGACGTACACTGGATGGTACACTGGAAATGTACACTGTCCCCATATTTTTCTCTTAGTTTTGTCTTGAGGTAGGTCTTTACAAATGGCTCGGAATCTGTATTTGTCAGAAATTCCTTCATTTTATCCTGTAAATGTATAAGTGTCAACTGTTCCTCATCATTATTCTCAAGGTAAGCGCAAACCTTCATGAATGCCTGCGCCTGATCTTCATTGTTGGACCGGCCAGACTTTCTGCGCTTTGGCTCTGGGTCTTTCTGGAACTGTTGTGGTACGTTACGTTAGTTAGTTTTGTTGGGTTTAGCTGTCTTGAGGATATTAAGCCTTGTTCCAGTAAAATTTACTACATAATTAGTTTAGTTAAACTTGAAACGGGTGACAATTTCAGAGGTTTTTAATAGTCACACACAAAATATTGGATTTCACGATGATCTAATTGTTTCTCTGCCATTTGGACAAATCCAATGGATGTCTAGTCCCCAAAAACATAGGGTTAGACACAAATAATATTTGTTTAGGATAAATAATGGAGTTAGGCTATTTTAATTATGTCATGGACGCCATCTTGAAAATAACACCTTTCCAGTGGTCAAACTTTGGTAAACTTTTAGTATGTTATTAAGGACACCTAATACTACAAAAAACAGTTGAAAAACGTTTTGTTGCAATTTTTTTTGGGTTAGGTGCTTTTTTTTCATAACTGCAGCCGCCTATAAAGATGTGGTTCACAGTCACAGAGTGTGGGTCAGTCGTACTGAAGCAAGTGAGGTTCATCTGTGAGGAGAGAGGTGAAGATTATTTACATTTTGTAATGCTTTTGAAATGCCCTAATAGCACTGAGCTGAAACAGTACTGTACAGTACTATAGTGTCTAAAGTGTTCAAGCACCACCCTTTACTTTACAATATGTTTATTGTTCTATTTTCCATCGTTTAACGCATGACAAAAGTGAAGCAAACAAAAACCAAGAATTATCTATGAATATATATGAAAAAATATTACAAAGAGGTCTGTAATTTTCTGACACAAAACATGAATAACAAACAAATCAAGCTATCATTTCCAAATCAAGCTATCAGCTATCATTTCAGCTATCAGTGGTGATAGCATCCAGCTTCCTTGCTATACACACCTTCTCCACCTCCTCCACCCTGTCCAGGGTAGACCCAACAATGGAGCCAGCTCTCCTGACCAGCCTGTTCAGGATGCTTGTGTCCCCAGCATTGATGGAGACACAGCAGGCAATCACAAAGAAGAGGGCTCTAGCCATCATAGACAGATCTATCAGCATCCCGTTACACACCGCCTCCTCAGAAAGAAGAAGTCTACTGTTCGGGAGAAGAGAGAAAAAGAGAGACAAAGAGAGAGCAAAAAGGTAAAAAACACAAAACAAGCAACAGATTAATAGCTTTATTATTAAAGCTTTATTATTATGTCTGAGGACGACCTAGAGAGAGAGAGATGCACCTTTTTTAGTGAACACATTTTTATATTGTCCAGTCTGTATGGTAGAGTATGTTAATGCAATATAAGTTCTCTTCTATTGGGGCATTTAGATCCTGCGTCTAGGTTGGACTTGACCTTTGACACAATCCTGTTTCTGGTTTGACACAAATTTTGACTTGGAGGTAAACAGTCTACTGAGCAAGCAGGCAGCGCTCTATTAGGCTATAGTGGTAAAAATGACGGCCCTTGCGCAGGAGACCCCAGCCTGTTTACACACACACACACACACACACACACACACACACACACACACACACACACACACACACACACACACACACACACACACACACACACACACACACACACACACACACACACACACACACTATTATTGTATGCAAATGCATTGGGATTATGAAGGACGACCATGACCTCAGTAATGGACTGTTTATGTCGCTGCGGTCATGCAAACACCTGTGCTGTCACAATGCCACTACAGAGACACATAGAGCCTCTTCCCTTAGGCTATCAGAGCTTTGAACAATGACTCAACTGCCAAGTTAACTGTTCCACCCCGCACACTGTTGAGAGATCATAACCAGGACCATCACTGTAAGAAATGCCGTGCTGGTCAGCCTGGTTTACAGTATGTCGGACCGTACCGGGCCAAGGTGGAAAGAAACCCATTTATAACCGTTGTCCATCACGCCACAACCATGTTAATAACCAAGCTTCTCTAGGTGGAAAACCCCTATAACTTACAAATACCTGCTCACCAACACAGCAAACAGTAGGCTTTCCGACCATCTCTTGCACAATGGTACTTTTTGGATTGTATCATAGTTAATAATGCTGACTCACATACTGTAATACTGACTGACTGCTATTTGTACTATGTATATACTTTGGTTGCTAACTCATTCATCCCTCTGCAGCATGAATGAATATCTTCCATATTCTGTATATTATTCTATGTTCTTTGTGACTGTAGAGTGGTTCAGAGCCTGAACACCAAACGCCTAATATCTCCCCTGGCCAAGGGGGAAGTCCCCTTTAGGCTAGATGATGTTTGGCTCTATAGTGTCCTTCCCGCGCCGCCGAATCCCAGGCGTTTCAACTGCAACATCCTAACTCAGTAACCCAGGGAAGGCATAGTTCTAAATATGTTAGTCTGTCATTCACTACAAATATGTTAGTCTGTCATAAATATGTTAGTCTGTCATTCACTACACTACTTCACTACAGTGTACACTACAGTGTACAAATGGAACCAAATGGACCCTAACGGGTCCATTTGGTTCCATTTGTACACTCTCAGAGTTAAATTGACATAGATTTTACAATATAAATTGCGGTCCAAGTGATAGAAATGCCATTACATGGGGGTCTGTAGCCTAATGCATGTCAAACTGGGGGTCCTTGAAATTAAAATGGTTGAGAATCACTACTAGAGCCGTAAAAAAATCTTCTCTTATGGGGGTCCCTGGCATATCTTTTCAAATGGGGTCCGCGGGCTAATAGGTGTCAATTTGGGGGTCCTTGACATGAAAAAGTTTGAGAACCACTGCACTACACCAATGTGATTGGTGCAGTAAATCAATAGCAATGCTGTTGATGCTGATGTTTGTTTGCACACTTGTCAGGTTTACTTAAAGCTACAATCCATAAGTTGTATGTCCGTTGTCCCACTCTCCTTAAAGAGAGAGGTCACCATAACAATGTGCCAACTAAAATATGGCAACACATTTGTCTAATCAGGTGTGCCTTCTGTTTCAGATTTATTGTCAACCAGTAAGTGTCCTACCAGACACCAGTGTCTGAATGTCTCAATTGAAGAGGGAGATCACCTCCAACCACTACACATGTACTAGTTTGTATTAACATGCCATTTAAAACAGGCGCATACTGTATACTTGAAAATCTCATAGATTTAAGGCAGAGCTACTGGCCACAACAGATCACTTTTACAAGAGCAAACAACTCCAGTGTGTGTGTGTGTGTGTGTGTGTGTGTGTGTGTGTGTGTGTGTGTGTGTGTGTGTGTGTGTGTGTGTGTGTGTGTGTGTGTGTGTGTGTGTGTGTGTGTGTGTGTGTGTGTGTGTGTGTGTGTGTGTGTGTGTGTGTGTGTGTGTGTGATCATCACCACCGGTAGCAAGGTTGCACAAGTGATGACTCATTGTCAAGTTTATGGTAGGGGAATATCATTTGCACATGCATGGCCAATAATGGAATGCACAATGATGCCTGTTAAGGGTTCTGCTGTAACCCTTTCATTATATGTGTTGATAGATTGTAGTCTACACAGGCTAATTATTAATTCATTGTTATTTATGATTGTTAATCATTAATTACAAGTGAATCTGTGAATCTCTTCCAACTTAATAGTTCATGCATATTCACTTGTAGGCTAATAGATTGTACATTACACTTATAACATGTTTTAATCTTGTAATAGCCATCCATAATGCACACAAACAGACCTGCTCCTACGGCGAGCATCGGAACATGCCATATAACGCACATTATAGTAGGCTAATGATGTATTTCCACAACTCACTGGCCGTCACATCACATGTCCATTAATTAACGCAGAGCAGCTTAAACACAAAACACACTAAAACACGGCTAAACGCACCTTGATTATGTAGTTTACTTTCTCCTTATTGCTCCGTGTCTTGTGGACGCTGTCTCTCTTATCCTGTGTGAAGACGCAGCTCAGCGTCTCCTCTACGTGCCGGTGCCCTCAGTCACACCATGTTAAAGCTCAATACAATGAATGGTCCAGACTCCAGACCAGACAACCACCGGCAGAAGAACACTTACGGTTCTGCGCGGCATGCACTTTGTTTCATTGGACAACACACCACTGACACGCCCACAAACACCCACGCGCCACAGAACCACAGAACAGACTGCACCCGGATTTATGAATGAACTGAAGACCGCCCCCTGGCTGCTGCTACTGCGTTATTACTAAGTACCTAACAAACTAACTAACTAACTAACTAACTAACTAACTAACTGTGGTGGAAGAAGTACTCACATTTTGTAGGCCTACTTAAGTAAAAGTACCAATACCACAATGTAGAAATTACTATTAAAAGTCAGATATTAAAAATGGACTTGAGTAAAAGTACAAAAGTATTCGCATTACTATTTTTATTGCAGTATCTCTCTACTGTAAAAGTACAGTAGAGAGATACAGCATGATGGAGAGACATCACATTTTTATACAGTAGAATAAGATATTTGTGCATGTCAAAACGATACAATAAAAAAGTTCAAGAGCCTATTTCCATTGTGGTTACCGGGGTACCAGGGTACATGTCATGAATATAACATAACACATTAAGCAAAAGAGACACATTATGAAAAGGACATGTTAATTCAGTAAAAATTAGGAAAACATACCTTTAGAATAAAACAGAAAATTAAAAAATGACAGCGCAAAAGAAATGACTTAACAAAATGTCCTGAGAAAACATAATTGCAATGTAGAGACCAACATGCATTTAGGGAACTGATATAAAGTCATTTTGATTTATTATTTTCATTATTATTTTTAAAAGATCATTATAAAATATGAGGAATAACAATAAAGTTCAGAGTCTGACAGTGTTGTTAGACAGTGTTGTTAGCTCCACTGTCACACCACAGTGTGTCTCTATGTAGGTGGTGCACCTCTTTCTGTGCCTTGGGTTGGCTCCCACAGTGTCAGTTTGCTTGCTATACCAGTTCAGAGTGCCTGACACAGTGCCCTGAGATGGGCAAGTAGAAGCATAATTAGTACTCAAGCCTCATCCGTCATCCTCATCCAGCAGACAACATTGAAACTGGAACACTATAAAAAATAAAAATGATGAATGGATACTCTGATTGGATGAAATTGGCAACCCCACTGAAAATATATTTTCTGTTTATTAATGGGATGGAGAGACGGTGAGACCCCTGTTAGTGAACAAACACACAAGGGGTTTCAACAGGGGGTCCTCTAGACTGTCTAGACTCTAGAGTTACCCACAAGGGGACTGCGAAATTATTTTGTGATAGGAACATTGTTTTTGTTTTGTTTGTTTGTTTCCATTGTAGGCTATGTCCTACACAGTAAATATCTTTTTGTGTAATAAAATGACCAATCTGTAAGGTATAGAGTATGTTAATACAATATAACTATAACACTACTGCCAGGCCCATTATTGTATGAAGCCTCCCTGCTAATTCTATTGATACATTTAGTTAGAGTTAAACAGATCCCGTGGTGTGGTAGGACATCTAGTGGTGGACAAGTGATACTGCCTGAAAGTTAACATTCCATTTCTCCCCTTATTAAGAATGTAGGCTACTCTTATAAGTCAGTGGTAAAAATGGCGGGGGGGGGGGGGGGGGGGCGAAAGATAAGAAAGAAAGCTGCATCACTTTTATATAGGCACCCATGGAATATCTCTCTCTCAGCTAAGGGGACATTATGATTGGCCTGAAAAATGCGGAAGACCCCTGATCTATAACAATATTTAATATCTGAATATGAGCTTTAACATTTTACAAAAAAATCGTTTGTTTAAACCAAACATTAATTGCATTGTTTTACCTTTAAGACAGGACACCCTAACCATCATTTCTATCACTATTACCTTTATGTTTTATTGCTTCTTATATACCAATTATTTGTTTACCAACATTGAGACTGTCACTGGACACACAGTGGTTGTTTCATGCAAACAATTCCCAACATTGTTTCGGGGTGCTCTGGTTTCAGTTCATTCAACCTCCTCTTGTGTGTTGGCTAGTGGGTTTCATTTGGTGGCGGCCTGCGCGCGCATACTGGTTCTTATCAGTGTGACGTCGTCTCTTGGGGTCTACTATTCCCTTGTTGGTGTATTTTATTATGTTATCTCTAAGCTCCTCCTATATGGCGGTCTGCCAACACCAGTCAAATGACTCATGCAGGTTATGTTGTTCTAGCAGCAGGAAACACAGAGGGTAAGTAAAAGTGAACCAGCAACTGTTATTATTATTGTTGTTATTCGTAAACACGTGGCCGCGGACCACGTGTTCAATGTCGTAGTTATCCTCTGGTATTTGTTATTAAGACTGCAGCACACTGGTGTTCTCTTCACATAACCCCTTATTCTTCCTCTTATTTATTTAATTCCGTACACTTTTGTGACGCTTCACTTTTAGCTCCAGCGTTTCTCAATACCATTTGGCTCAATAGACCCCTTAACAGACGACGTCACGCTGATAAGAACCAGTATGCGTGCAATCAGTATGCGCGCAATGAAACCCATTCTATCAGGTCTCGCTAGGACGCGCCTCACTAGCCAACACACAAGAGGGGGTTGGGGTGTGCTGAAACCAGCGCACCCCAAAACAACAGGTTGAGAATTGATTGCATGAAACAATCACCTGTGCATCCAGTCTCAATGTTGGTAAACAAATAATTGGTCTATACGAAGAGCAGTGTTTCTGCGTTCAGCGTTCTTAAGAACGTTCTCACAAGTTCATGAGACCAGGCAGAGAACAACACTTTTCTGGTTTAAGGCGGACAGAAAATAAAATGGAAGTTACCCTCGCACCAGCCCTGGTTCACATGACGCTCGTCTGTCACAAACAAGCGTCATGGCGCTACTTGTTGCTGTTTTTTGAGAATGTTACATTTTCAACCAGTACATCTACATAAACGTTCAGATTTCAAATATAAAGTGCTGACCCCCCGGCCACGGATGTTACAAATTAAAACGCACGAGTGGTAAGTACCCGAATCTTCCGTATTGACAATAAAAAGCTTTTTAATCCGATCAGCGGCCATTTTCTGTTTTTTTCCCCCCATAATGTATAAGAGTGCAATACACCTCCCAACCGATAGGGGCATCTAACTGAAAGTTCATGGAGAGTATTCGAAGAAAATGGCCGGAGATCGGATTAAAAAGCTTGTTATTGGACAATACGTAAGATTCGGGTACTTAGACCGACGCGCTTTAACTTGCAACATCCGTGGCCGGGGGGTGAGCACTTTATATTTGAAGTATGAACGTTTATGTAGATGTACTGGTTGTAAATGTAACATCTTCAAAAAACAGGAACAACTTAGCGCCATGACTGTCATGGTATGACAGTGTTGTTGTCATAACACAGGGCTACTACCCTAGCACTGATATTCTAAAAAGCCTCGACATAAACATTTCTTGTTGGATATCTCCCTCCTTCTAATTAGTGTCACCATAACTAAATTAGCATTATTAGCTGAATATAATCGATTGAGATTTAAGAGACTGGACTTAGTATTAACAATACATAATGACACTACGTTGTGTGCTGTGGCTACTGGCTTCTCTCACGCAAAGACTATGTAGGCCTATAGTTTAGCCCAGCCTTCTTTGGCTGGGATAAGAGTTGTTTTCTTGTTTTCAGTTCCGCCAGCAGTTGGCCCCAGATAACCTGTTTTAAGTAGTACAGAAAGACAAACAGACAGACAGACAGACAGACAGACAGTTTGGTTTTTATTTTATTTTTTTTAATTATTTTTTTAATTAGCATTCGCTATGACCTGTTAACACCCAGGCCAGGATACTAAGAGGAAATGGGAAATAGATATTGATTTTGAAATTGCAGATGAGGTTTGGTGTGAAATAATAGAAAATGCAGCAACAAAAAAAACTCTCTGTGTGCAATAGAGCCTGGTCAATTCAGCTAAGAACCATACATCGATTACAGATTTCACCTGGTATTATAAAATGAACCCTATAGTCTGTCTCTTCTCTGCCATTAAGTGTAAGATTGAGGAGGGAGACTATATTCACTGTATGGTCAGCTCATAAGATTGAACCATTAGTTGTGCAGCATATGAATGTGATCTTTGATATGGAGAGTGAACTTGACCCTATATGTCTAATTCTGGGTTTTCCTGATTAAAGCCATGTTTAACAACAAAAGAACGATTGGCACAACATAACCATGCAGTGCATGCTTGTTGGAATTCTTTGAGCTTGTAAATGACTGTTATAACTTATAGGTGCCTAAACCGACTGTCATACGACAGAGCATCACTTTCAGTGTTTTTTTTGGGTCATTCTGTCATCTACTCAGGCTTTTGTCAGTCCACCTGACAGTTTTTAAGTTGCTTGATTCAGTATTTAGATACTTGATATTAATTTTATCCGACACGACCCCTTCCTATACAAACCCATTGTAACTTCAAACTCCATTTTAACCATAGATTCATCGAAAACACCCGTCCTTGGTTCTGGTGACTCATACTGCCCTCCTAATACGTGAGGGGTCCGAGTTTTTTCGATGAATCTTTTCATTTATTTGATTTAATTTGTATATTGTATTATTTTATTTTTTTTCATTTTCCAAAATAATTATTCAAAATAAATGAGACACGCCTCCTTTCACACTGTGTAGCTATTAATGAACACCTTTCATTTCAGTGTGTGTGTGTGTGTGTGTGTGTGTGTGTGTGTGTGTGTGTGTGTGTGTGTGTGTGTGTGTGTGTGTGTGTGTGTGTGTGTGTGTGTGTGTGTGTGTGTGTGTGTGTGTGGCCTCCAGAAGTTGATTCTTCAAACAGTGGGCTGCAGGCACCCAATGGCCCTTGGCCCTCGCGGAGCAGCAGGTTAGTTTTTATTTTGTTTGTCTTTTTACGTTTTCTCAAATAATGCCTTAATTTATAGAAGCTGAAAAGGATTGTAAGATAGTATGCATGCCAAGTTGTCATGCATACTATCATTGACAACAGAAACACTTGTGTATTATAGTTTATAGCAAAGCAAAGTTTGTTGTTTACCCAGGGTGTCGGACTAAGCACGAAGCTTGTTTCCAGCCGGACCCTGCATGGAAGCCTTGCTCAAGGGCTATTCAGCGGTGATTCATGATTGATGTGATGAATTGGGGAATCGAACTAGGGACCTTCCGGTATCAAGGCCGCCCCTCTAACCACTAGGCCACCGCTGCCACCAATAAACAGGCAGGCAGGGGTAGCTTGGTGTACTGTAGGCCTACTGCTTTTATATTGACGTTCACGTGAAAGCACTTTCCCTTTTTGCCGGACCCAGGGGGTCTGGCTTACATGAGGCTTTGTACCTGTTTTCTCCATACATGGGCATGATCACTTTGTCCTTAGGCCCCAGCCATAAAAGTCTGTCCCCCTTCCGTCCATTCATGGACATGTCTTGTACCTGTTTTCTCCATACATGGGAAAAAATCAGGTTTTGGTCACTTTGTCCTTAGGCCCCAGCCATAAAAGTCTGTCCCCCTTCCGTCCATACATGGGCATAGACACAGGCTGACACGTCATGTGAATTCTGGGTCTGGCAGAACCAGGTCTCCTGGTCTAGTTATTGTAAGTTCTGCCAGCAGATGGCATCAGTTAACCTTTGTTTTTGAGTGAGGTCCCCAGGGGTCCTTGAGGGCGTTCCAGGGGATCCCCCGCTTAAATGACTGGTAGTCAATCTTCACCATTATAACTAACTAACTAACTAACTAACTAACTAACTAACTAACTAACTAGAGAATGTATAAGAAAGGTTATTTTGATCAGTTTCACTGTTATCTCTATACCTACAGTATAGGCTACATAGACATGTATAGCACTGGTTCTCAAAGTAAGGTCAAGGGACCCCCAGAGTCATAGAGGATGTTCCAAGGGGTCCCCAGCTAAATTAGTTAATATAGCATAAACATCAGTTTAACCCTATTTGATATGTTTACAAAAAATAAAGTTATTTGAAATTAAGAAGAGCACTTAGAATACATAATAGTTCAGTGGTAATAATATATGTATGTATGTATGTATGTATGTATGTATGTATGTATGTATGTATGTATGTATGTATGTATGTATGTATGTATGTATGTATGTATGTATGTATGTATGAATTATTTTGCAATGGGGAGTAGGAATTCTGACAGACAATCATCATATGTTCAAACATATTTGAATGGTAGAATTTCCCTCTTTATTGGGAAAGTGGTATTCAGAGTATTGCAATATTAATGTGTGGTTGTGGGTCAAAATCTCATACCTGGACTTGTACCATGGCACATCATTTTACAGTGGGGAATGAGATTATGGCAGACAGTCATCCTGTGAAAATTCCATCATTGGATTATTGGAAAGTCTAATAAACTTGATATTCATTGTATTTGCAATGTTACGCCATTGAATCATACCCAAGAAAGCACTAGCTTCTATGTAACCTGGAGAGTAGGATTTTGACAGGCTATTTTGTTCTGTCAAAATTCCACACACCCCAATTGATCATTCTAAAGTTTAATACACTTGATATCCATTGTGTTTACATCTTTAGGTCACTGAAAGCACTATAGCGTCTATTTAATAGTGTTTTAACCTGGGGAGTGAGATTTTGACACGCAATTTGTTATGTCCAAATTGTATATAGATGTTCCTTATAATAACATGAATTGACCTGTTACAGTTGCGCTATAGGATATTTCATGCTCTATATCAGGGGTGTCAAACTCATTTTGGGGTCCGGGCCACATTGGTCAAATGGTGACTTGATGTGGGCCGAAACCAGTTGCGGACGTGCATGTGCGCTCACACGCATTCAGTTATACAGCATTGTTTTTCAGTCTGTTGTCTCAGTCACTGCTACTAACTACAGTATATCATCTTTAAAAACATGTTATTATGAAGAAGAATAGCTACTTTAATTATTGACATTAAAAACAAAATGCAATTTGTAAGGAGCATTCAATCCGGGAACGCATACTGTGTCTTTATAGATTATATATATATATATATATATATTAGGATTTAGAAGACATTTGTAAAGAATTGCACACATTTCCATGATTTTTCAAAAATAGCAGATCTACAAGCTCATAGTGCGGCACTCAGTGCACATATACATATACATACACATATATGATTAATTAAACAAATTTACATGGTGTAGCCAGCATGAAATGTCATCTAAATCACTTGCTCCTTCCAGACACCTGACATCTCTCTGCTTTAACCAATTGTCTGTGTGTGTGTGTGTGTGTGTGTGTGTGTGTGTGTGTGTGTGTGTGTGTGTGTGTGTGTGTGTGTGTGTGTGTGTGTGTGTGTGTGTGTGTGTGTGTGTGTGTGTGTGTGTGTGTGTGAGACACAGACACAGACAGACAGACAGACAGACAGACAAGACAGACAGACAGACAGACAGACAGACAGACAGACTGTTTGCCCATGTATAACTGCCATCACAAATTTGTGGACAGGGCCTATTTCTGACAAATTGCATACATCCTGAAAGCAACATCCAATTATCCCCAAACTGGAATCACATGTTGAGTAGAGTTCTGTCAGGGCAACTCATAAATGGATAAAGACAACTCATGAAGGATAAGATATATTTATTGAATATAAAATGAGCAATATATTTATTATGGTTTCACAATGAATTGGATCTGCTTTTAGGTACTCCCAATCCCCCGTACATAAACAGCAGATCCAAAACAACAGGTGGTAGCTGGGTTGGTGGAGTGTGAACAGCAATTTTAGCAACAGCAAAGAACAGCAGCGCAGCAGCAGCAGCAAACAGTGTGTGTGCAGCAAAAGCAAGCAGAATGAGAAGTGCAAGCTTCCAGCTTAAATAGAGCGGTCTGAGGATGACATGAGTGTGAGTGGATGTGTGCGTGGAGCTAACGCAGTCCAATGATAGGCCACCAACAACTGCACTGAGTTCCCTGACAGAACTTGCTTGCGCATGTCTGTGACAGCTCATAGCACCTCCAAAAGCACTTTTCTGTCTGCCCACAAACGTGAACAGTTGCACCGTCTGTCACTTACTTACTGTTGTCGTTACCGTTGTTACCCAACTCATTAGGAACTACATTTACCACATAATTTCTTCAGCTACTTTCAAAAGGGAGCTAAAAGCTAGAAGTAGATGGAAGTGGAGTAGTGGCATTCAACAGGGAGGCTACAATATCATCTGCTCAATTTATTTTTGTTTTATATTGTAGAATACTGTATGAGGTTCATTGTTAATGTAAATATATTAGTGAACCTTTATAAGCATAAAAAGGACACTACAGTCACTACAGACAGTACTCCTTACTAAGTAAATTTAGCAGATCATTATTACCCATAGCTAATCCAGTACTATTTGATGTCATTGTTTTGGGTTGTTAATTGATTTCCAAAAATAAATAAACATACTTTTGCATGAAGCTAGCATATGTTTCCACTTCCGTATTAATAAGGGTATAAAAGACTTGAAAAATATCCCTCTAAGTTACATTGTGTACAGATCAAAAACTGATGACTTATTTTCGATTAATCACGCGATTAACTATGAAAACGTGTGATTAAATGTGATTAAATTAATTGTTTGACAGCACTAGTTGTATTATATTGTATTGTGTCTTTTCTTTCTTGTCGTTTATAGATGTATAGATGGCATACCTGCTTATGATCTACGATCAGAGACATTCCTCATGTCCTCTTCTAATTCTAGTTCTGTATCTGCTCTGCTGCACTGGAGGTAAATTGCACTGCAATTAACTCTAACATACAGTTTATGAAATAATAGATTTGAGTTAGAACCATGAACAATTAAAATGCTAAGAAAAAAAACAAGTATGGGCTACAAACTAAGTAGGATTATTAGAAAATGACACACCTGTCATCTGACACTTGATGAACCCTGTGCTTGTAGAGCAGCTATTTTCAGCAGAGAGATTTGGAAAAAAGTGCGGACCATGTACATAAATGAATGTCAACTAAGTCTTAGTTTAATATAGAGGGTTTTAAGTGATTAAAATGACAACAAACCTGGGGTATAATCCAGAAAACACACTGGAAAATTAAATTGATCTGCATAGTCAAAATCTAGGGAAATCCATAATTCCGTCCCCAAAAACACCACATATTAAGCACCTCACTCACTCACCTGGAAACACTGATTTCATTGAGAGGTGTTCACAACAATAATTCATATCATTTGTAGTGTATTGTGCTATATTGTGTCATGACTTGCGAAGTAGTGCTAGATGCACTACACTACATGCACCTCATCTATTAATAGACTCAGCCCTGCATACACACACACACTCACCCATGGTCTACGGAGAGAACGTTTAACTCACAGGTCCATTGAAGAATTAAAAAAAAAACTCTTACAACTTACGTATAGAAAATGTGTTTTATTTGAAACTCAAGCTAATACAGGCTCTAAGCAATAGGCCTAGTATAAACGAACGAGGTTGGCATCCACCGTCATATTAGTGTGTTCAGACTTAAACCTAAACATGTTCAGGCAAACTAAGGCCTAGGCTACACGTACATGGAGCTAAAACTGATATTTTTGTAAACGGATAAATAAGTGAAGGTTTTCCAAAACATGCGTTTCAGTGGATCAGTGTGGACATGTAATCCGGAGATTTTGAGAAACGATGACGTCATCGCGCATTCGCACATGGTCATTATAATAATAAATAATATAATAATACATAAACACCGGACCGCTCATGGTCATTATAATAATAAATGAAGAGAGAGAGAGAGAGCAACACTTACAGTCTATGAAACAAGGCACGCTCATTTATGGCAAAGTAATGTCATAATTAATAATAAGACAGTGGTGGGAAAAGTAGCTCATTCACTGTGTGACGAAAACCGTCTTTCTCTGCGCCAAGTAGAACACACGGCGCGCACACAGATTGAATGTGGGGTCTGTCGTCCTAAAACACAATCGCCCTCGGTCAAAATCCAGCGACCATGGAGCGGCCGCGGGTGGCCCGCTCAAAAGGTGCGTGGGGGCGGGGAGTTTTGGGACAACCGCCCATGGAATGAATCGATGAAGTAAAACTCAGCCCTGAAACATGACTGTTATACCATGACAGTCATGGTGCCGAGAGTCCCTGCTTTATAGTGGTGTTCGATGTTTTTACATTGCCAACTCTCACATGTACATAAACGTTCAGATTTCAAATATAAAGTGCTTACCCCCGAGCCACGGACGTTACAAGGCGATCCGGACCACGGTAAGTACCCGTATCTCCCGTATTGTTCAATAAAAAGCATTTTAATCCGATCGCCGGCCATTTTCTCCAAATTTTCTCCGATGCTTTCAACCATGCGACACCAATGGTTGGGAGGTGTATTGCACTCTGATACAGTACCCAAAAAAAGAAAAGAAAAAGAAAATGGCCGGCGATGCGATTAAAATGCTTTTTATTGAACAATACGGGAGATACGGGTACTTATCACGGTCCGGATTGCCTTGTACCATCCGTGGCTCAGGGGTAAGCACTTTATATTTGAAATCTGAACGTTTATGTACATGTGAGAGTTGGCAATGTAAAAAAAACAACGAACAGCACTATAAACCAGAGACTCGACAGCGTCATGTGAACCATGGCTACTGTTTGCGCTGCAGCTGCGCCCTAATAATGTTGTTTTCGTTTATGTTCACGTATGCTATTAAAATAATGCAGCTATTGCAGTATTGGGCCTTAACATGTGATTACAAATGTATTTGTATTTGGCCCCTCATATATATAATTATAAAATAAATGTAAATATAAAATCTGATATGAAATTGAAACTTGCAGCTGATCGATGCGTTTCTGCGTCTACGTGTGGACAGGGATTTTTGTTTATCTTTGTCATGTGGCCAGGGATTCTTTTTAAAAACGGAGGACTAAAATATCCGTTTAGTAAAAGATCCATGTACGTGTAGCCAAGGCCTAAATCGACCAATATCACCAATTATCAGACATACTTTTTTCCTTTATTGTTTCCATGACTGAACTTAGAAATTCAGTTGTCATTTTCTCAGTCAACTTTGTCTTGAGGAAACAGGCTCCCTTCTTGGCCTCGCTTTTCACCCCTCTACGTATGAGGAACGCTGGTCTTGCGGAAACCACAAACGTTCTGTCTGCCAGCTGCATCTCAAAAACCAACTGCCTATCTGAATGAAGCCTTTCAGCAGCTTTGGATGCAACAGTGGTTAATTTATTTAATTCAATTCAAGTTATACAGTATGTATACACAAATATTAGAGTTAGATTTAGATTTTATTCACACACATTCTAAACTTCTCTGTTCTTCGCCTCTCTTCTCCTCCACACTGCTACTTACACATTCACACATAGAGGCATGCAATATGTTACTTTTAAATGATTTTTATACATTTGAAAACGTGTGAAATGGGACTTTCTGCATAATGTATACTTTCACTTTTGGTACTTTAAGTACATTTTGATGCCAATACTTTTGTACTTTTACTCAAGTAAACTTTGAATACCAAACTTGTACTTGTAACAGACTAGGGTATTGATACTTTTACTTAAGTAAAACATGTGAGTACTTCTTTCATCACTGCACAGCAACACCCTGGAGGTCAGAGTGATTATTCCAGGGCCAGAAGGTCAATTGTACTTTTTGTTTTCCTATCTCTCTGTGTGTCAGGTAACACTGGAGCCTGGGTTAAAACATGATCTGAACCTCATCCCCCACCAGCTCATCAGTCTCCCTCCCTCTCTTGTTACCTGGATAACAGAGATAGCATAACTGTACTCTTAACACTTTTTGCACAATCTGGAAAACGATACTCAAGGAAACACCTGGCGCCCCCCCCCCCCACACGTTTTCTGCCACAGCGGCACTTTTTTTTTGTTGTTTTTTGTTTGTTTGGCGCCCCCCCCCCTTGTGGTGCCCTAGCCAACTTCCTACTCTGCCTAATGGGCGCGCCGGCCCCCAGCAGGCTAATACTAACTTGAGAAAATGTTCTTAAACTACTCACTGCTTAGCTGGAAATGCCTGTATCATGTATGCTGCCTACTTACTGTGTTTTTTTCTATTGCTAATTAATGACTGCTGGGTCATAAATGGTAAGCACATCTTTCTTACAGCCATATGTTACTGAACTTTTTTTTAAAGGACTTAAGCAGCAATAATTGTATAGCCTGATAGAATGTTATTGCCTACAGGATTACTTGGAATAACATTGGGAAATTGTCTCTAAATGTATTGTTTATTAATCTAACTTAACATCACGTTGTATTTTTTTCTATTTATAGAAAGGGGTTTAAAACAACTACACCCATCCTGCATATGTTCTTACAAAAGAGCAAACATTAGGAATTAACTGGTAACTCAATCAGCCTTAAATACACTCATTTACACTCATACTGTAACAATTGTCACAAATAACAATTGCACCAAGTTTGTTTATGGGCTAACAAATAGTACTTATACTTTGACCATAGCATGCAAATATGTTATAATCCTAACCCTCTTACAAAACATTTTCTTCAAAAATGACTAAATATATCACACCAACACCATAATAATAAATCAAATATTGTTTTACCTATAATCTATTTCTTCAACACATCATTCATGATCTGGAGCTGAAAACCTCCATTGTGTTCAATATATCTCCTACATTATGTCCTCATAATGGGATTTGAATCCCAGCAATCCCAGTGAACCTCAATGAGGAAATATCATTATGGATTGATAGTAGTCTCCAACAGAACGTTTGTGTTCACTTATTCTTTGTTTTACGTTGATCTTTTACCAACATCATGTCACATGCGGTCATGTAAATTAACATCACATGTAGGCTATAATCACAAATGATTAGACTGATTCAATATACATATGTGCATGAATATTTAACCAAGATTTAACCAATATTTAATATATTTAATAATATATATATTTAATATATATATATATATATATATATATATATATATATATATATATATATATATATATATATATATATATATATATATATATATATATATATATATATATTTCATTTGAGTTCGTCAATAACTCACTTCATTACTGTGTCAAGCTAATTTGAGAGAAAAAAAACAACAACAATTACCTACATATTAACTTGATTCACATTTTGTCCCCCATGACATTTACTTTTAGTTGAATAGAAGAAGTCATTGTATGTTTTTGACTTGTCTATGTATTATTCTCGTGTTCCTACCTGATTATAATGAGTGCTGTAGTTGTCACTAATTATCACAAGAATAATTATGTGTTTATTGAAAAAAATACCCAAATAGTGAAAATAGCAGATCTACAAGCTCACAACGTGGTGCAAAGTGATGCGTTGCAAGCTTGTGGATCTGCTATTTTCACTACTTCTTAAACAAACGTTTTCTTTTATTTAGTTATGGAAACTATTTCATTTTTTAATTTTATTTATTTATTAAATACTTGTTAGAATAGTTTTTAATTGATGAAAAGTTGTGACTTTTTGTTTGTTTACACTTTTTTAATCTTTTGAAATAATAATAATGATTTTAGGAAACGAAAAAAAGGGAATATTTACTGGCGACCCATAAAAATTGGTCCGCGACCGAAACATGGGTCCCGACCCACTATTTGGGTAACAGTGGAGTATAATACAATACAATAAAATAAAAATAGAAATCCTCAAATCCTGAATCCTTGCTTGCATAAAAGTATACATAACATAGCAAGCATTTATCTAAACAGTCAAAAAGCAGTAAGTGCTCTCTCATAAATGTAAATAAATGGCATTCAGAGTGATTCCTGCACCAAAGTAGGTAAAGTCTTTGACATAATCTACTGCCCTCCCCCATATCGGTAACACTACTTGTCTACTATCGCCCCCATGTGTTCAAACGGTGTAACGTCTACTGTGCCACAATGGACTTAAACTAATACAAATTAAATACTGTAGTTGTCACACACACACACACACACACACACACACACACACACACACACACACACACACACACACACACACACACACACACACACACACACACACACACACACACACGTGTTGCGTGTGTCAATGGTAACCAATTGCCTGTTCATTTGTAAGTTCACCTGAACAGACACTAATAGGTTTGCATGTTTGTCAGTATAGTTCTCGCCCTGATGAAGACCTTCACTGGTCGAAACATATTTGCATTTTTTAAAGTTTGTTCTATATCCTCTCCTCCGCTTTTTTGAGTGCTCTGAAATACTCTTCTTTTTAAGCCTGCATTCCCGCTGATCCTAGAAGCACCTTCACTTCCTTGTGGGATTACAAATGTGTATTTAAAAATAAAAAACGGCTACATTAAACAATACTGAGCTAAATCAATCAAATACATTATGTGAATTATTATTATTCAAACAATTATTCCCAGATTATATTTTCAAAAGTGTAAATAATAAAATACATTTTTCATACCACCCAGACCCAGACCCATGTTTATTACCTGTTCACAGAGCCTACTATGACACAACACATTAATGTCCAAGTATATTATTATTATTTTAAAATCTTGGTTTGGTTCTGTACCTTTTCTGTGTTTCATTCTTACCGTAGTTGCTTGCAATGACACCTGAATTGACCTTGCCTTACCTCATTAAAGGTTTATCTTGTCTTGTCTTGTCTTGTCTTGTCTTCACAGGAAATTGTGTAGTAGTGAAAACAAGTGTTGGAGATGATGCTGTTCTACCATGTGAGTTTGACCCCACCCTGAATCCTACCATTGACCCTGCTGAAATGGCTATAGAGTGGTCCAGACTGGACCTACCACCTCGCCAATATGTGCATTTCCAGAGGAACGGGAGAGAATTTCTAGAAAATAAGAATGCTTCCTACGAGGGAAGAACGTCCCTCTTCATGGATGAAGTGAAGAAAGGCAACGTGTCCCTCAAACTCTCCAGAGTGAATTCATCTGATGAAGGAAACTACACCTGCTTTCTTCCTGAAATCCAGCAGAAACTCACCGTTCAACTCATTGTTGGTAAGGAAAATGTACTGACAACTAATAATTGAGAAAGAACACAAGTGTTCATGTTTTACATTGTTGAAATAGTTTTCATGGATCAGTCTGTGTCCTCACTTCTGAAATATGATTAGATTGCCTGGTTTTGTTAAACTTATGTTTATACACAAATAATCTAGAACCATATTCTTGCACATCATATCAATGTAAGCTGCCAGTATCTCTCTCTGACATCCTGCAGCATTAGAAGGAGATATATTACGTCTAGGGGTTGGTGATGGCAAACATATAGGGTTTTAAAGACAATTTTGCTAGTTACAGTACAACCAAACTGTCTCTGACATAAGAAAATAATCTTGAATCCTTGCATAATAGCGACTATATCTAAATAGCACAATCACACAAACATAAATAGAATGGCACTCAGAGAGATTACTACGATTGCAACGAAGTAGGTAAAGCTCTCCTGTGGGTAACATTACTTGTCTAATATCGCCCCCATGCGTTAAAAAAGGTGTAAGGTCTAACTTGCCACAAATTACAATGGACTTCATTAGACACTGGTAGAAATGCATACAAATTAAATAGTTGTCGTTGACTTGCTTGTTTATGTATTTATTTATTGAATTCACCTACTTTACAAATAAACTTGCTTTGCCTTACAACTGCAATCTATGGCTGTTACAGACACACATAGGACTGATTGTGTTCCTAGCATTTAGGGGTAATTAAGTAGGCCATACTTAAGTTAGACAGTGTGAGTGGTGATACAGCTGCCATAAGCAGACACAGATCATTTGTTTGAAAATCATTTTAGTTCAATTGTTGCCTTGTTTTCCGTGTATAATTAATGTGAAATTAATATCAAATATCTAATTGTTGAATCAAGCAACCTAAAAACTGTCTGGGGTGGTGCACACAAAAGCCTGAGCAGATCTTAAAATGACCACAGAAGTGTTTTAAAGTTAAGACAAAGATGTCTCAAGAATGCTTTTTTTGTTTGTTTGTTGTAGTTTAGTGTTGGTTTGATTCTGCCATTTCTTAATTCAGGTGCACATGGCTCAGACAGTGATTCTACAGACGGTGGAGATGGTAGGTAACCATGCTGTTCTTTTTATTTATTTCTACCTACATCGCAAATACCATAGCTGAACCACATCAAGGTGCTATAAGTCATACTGTCTGGTTAAAACAAAAGTTGTTTTGGTTTGTTTTGTTAAAAGGTTAAATCTCTATATATTATTCTGATCATTGTGGTTAGGTGATGTAGTACAGTGGTTCCCAAACGTTTTAGCTCGAGAGAAATTTAATTTCTAAAAAATAGCCGATCTACAAGCTCACAACATGTCGCCGTTCGATGTGTTGTGAACTTTTAGATCGCCTTTTTTCACTACTTAATAAAGTATTTTTTCCCCCCTAAATTATTAAATTACATTAAAACATTTTATGGAATTCCTTTGGAATTGGGGTCCCGACCCACAGGTTGAGAACCACTGGCTTAGGAGGTAGAGTGGCCGCTTGGTACTCGGAAAGTCGGAATGTTCCCAGTCCGATCCCCAGCTCCCCCAGTGTTAGTGCCCTTGAGCAAGACACCCAACTGCTCCCTATGAGCAGGTTGGTGCCTTGCATTGTTTCCTGCCGTCTTTGTGTGAATGCAATGCACATTGTAAAACGGTTTGGATAAAGGTGCTATATAAATACAGCATTTAGGTCCCTTTTCTAAGCTTAATTTTGTATCCAATAGTTTTGAAAAGACTGTGTCCACTCAATTGATCTTCTTTATTCATTTTAACTTTGTGAGCTTCCGTGCTTTCCACAGCACAGAGATGACTATTAAACGTAACGACCACACTATTAGAAGTCATGATTTATTACTTTGCTGATTCTGGTGGCAGAATTTTATTGAACATCTGCGTATAACAACCTGCAGTGAGGGCAGAGAGGTACGCAACTTCTCACCTCAAGTTTCCATTTCATATATACTGAGCTTTGCATACATTTGCATACACGTTTTTAGACTTCCAAAAAGGGCATACAAATCTAAATAAAATAAGTTATGGATAGGTGAAAGAATGTGGTTGTTACTGTACATGTTAAGTGGTTGACTTTTGAGTCATGGAGCTGTAAGGTGGATGGATGACTGAACATCTGTTCTTCATCTTTCACTTCTCTCTAGAGGTTTCTACAGTTGGAGAGTTTCCCTGGTGGGGTATTATTATCATCATCCTCGGCATCATCATGGTTTTCCTCAGTGTCCTGGTTTATAAGAGACAAAGCATTCTGGACTTTTTTGGCAGATTCCGCACACCAGCAGTTCCAACTAGTGATGAGGACAGGTACAGAAATCAAGCAATCTTTTTTTTTTATCCCACAAATGAATTTTGTAACACATTTTTTCACACAGTGCCATTTGCCTGAGCTTGTAATCCTGGTCGCTACTCTCCCTCTGCCAGCCTGGGGAGAGCCCCAAACTGAGCTCATGCTTCCTTCAACGCATGAGGAGTGAGCAGGCCGCTCCTTATCACCTGACAGGGGGGGGGAGTTTCCCCGGTGGGACATAGCGCCCCGGCTGACCAGGAGGAGGCTGTATAGAGACCAGGAATACTGCAGGTTTTTGTGAGAATATGTAGGCCTACCCTAGGTTAGGGGACACTATGCAAACTTCACACAGAAAGGCCCTTTCGCCAATTCCACCTTGGGTATGGGCACTGATGACGCGGAGGAGATGACACTCCCCCAGCGCCCACAGAATCGAACCCAGGACCTTCTAGCTGTGAGGCGACATTGCTACCGACTGCGCCACCGTGCCCCTTGAAATCAAGCAGTCTTTAACCACAATAGAGTAAATGAATTATTCCACAGTTACCTCTTCTTTCTCCTTCTCTGCCCCCTCCTCCACCCACCTGTCTATCTTCTATCCAGGCCTATGAATGCTGTCTCTGCGGTCTGAATGTGATGAAACATCTGCTCCAGTCATGTAGCCTCGCCATCCTGCTGCATTGGTCTCGTCTGCAATTACTGAACTTGTCCCTACTAATGTGACAGAGAGAGAGTTAAGCCTGTGTGTGTGTGTGTGTGTGTGTGTGTGTGTGTGTGTGTGTGTGTGTGTGTGTGTGTGTGTGTGTGTGTGTGTGTGTGTGTGTGTGTGTGTGTGTGTGTGTGTGTGTGTGTGTGTGTGTGTGTGTGTGTGTGTGTCTCTCTCTCTCCCTACTACTACTTATGATGCCAGTCATTTTGAGCTTGTACATTTCAGCTTTTTACCAAGCATATGCACACAATGGTCAACAAGTTCAGACAACGGGGCTATAATGAAAAGCAATTACACACTGCTGTTGACAGAATTAATCATAAGTCTAGGGCCGACCTCCTAAAAGTGGCCCCTAAGAGCAACGATTCCAAACCCCTGTTCATCACCAAATACTCCCGAGCTGCTGAATGTGTCAAACCAATTTTGCAAAAACATTGGCACCTACTACAATCAGACCCAGCACTTCACTGTTTTCTCAGATCCCCCGAGAGTTGTTTTCTCAAGGGGCAGAAATTTAAGAGATTCGCTAGTGCATTCTGACCTCCCTCCTCCAGTTAAGAGCTTGCAACGCATCCTTAGCCCAATCCCAGATGGGAATTATAAGTGTGGCGCTTGCGCACAATGCAACAGCACTTTCAAATGTACAGTTTTCCAACATCCCCATTCAGGCAAAAGAATCCCCATCAAGGGGATCATCTCCTGCAATACAAAGGGAGTTATAATTTATTGCCCATGTGGTAAATATTATGTTGGTAAAACTACACTCGCCCTCAAGACGCGTATAGCGGAACACCGTAGTTCCATCAGATGCTGATCATTCCCTGCTCTCCGCTACATAGGCATTGAAAAGGTGCCTGTCCCCAGAAGAGGAGGTGATCTGGACAACACATTGCTTAAGAGAGAAGCTTTGTGGATACATTACTTGAATACCCTAACTCCAAATGGCATTAATGTTGTATGTTGTACATTTTTATTTGAGACCTTTCCTTTGAGATCGAGTAGAGCTTAAACGTCCACTATTGGTTTTCCCAGCCTGGACATGTTCCCCTCTACCCCTCTCTCCAACCATTTGTGCTCAATTTGTACATATTTTCATGTATTTTTTCGCATTTATCTTCAGAAAGATACAACTATACTATTGGATTTGTGTTACTTTGAAAACATTTTCCCCTAAAGGCTTTTCCCACCCTTAACTGTTGCAATAGTATTAAATATTATTGATTTGTGTTGTACTAAAACTTCCGGTGAAATCAGCATGCGCAGGGCAGGCATGGGGCATCGCGGCCACGTTTTATTTTGTTCATTACTGTTACATTCAGTGCGTCCCATATTGGTTCACAACGGGACGATGGGACCCTGCCCTGGTCGGCAACGCGGCAAGTAACATGGCTAATTATAATAGTAATTCCTCTGCGCTGCAGATAGGCCTTTCTACTAATTAGTATTCATTTCTAACAAGAAAAAAAAAACACTGGGATCCCGGGAACCGAAGTCAGTTCCCTGGACGGTAAATAACCTCGGGATTCCCGGGATTCCCGAATCCATACCCTTTGCCTGCAATTACCCTCATAAATCTGTGGCGCGGAGCCTATTTTTTACAAAAACGCCATATCATGAACGCAACATTCAATCAAACCAAAATTTGAATAGTCTCTCTCCTCCAAAATGACTTTCAGTTCTGCCAATGGGGGGCGCCACAAACACACACAGGTGCACCATCTGTCATACAAACTCTATTCCCCCAACAGCTTCCTCATGTCCTGACCTGAAGGCTACTCCTGACAACTGGCAGGGTTGGGAGGGTTACTTTTAAAAAGGAATCCCCTACAGTTACAAATTACTTGCTAAAAAGTGTAGTTAGTAACGTAATCTGATTACCCCAATTTAAAAAATAGCTACTGGTTACTTTCAGTTACTTTTGGATTACTTTTAAGCAAAACTCTATTTAATTAGATAAAACAAGTTTTCTGTCTGTGCGCCCTTCTCTTGCGGGTGGTTGTTTGGTGTTATAATAATTTATAACTTGTTTGTAAAATTGATGGGGAGAATGTAATCCGCCTGTAACCCCTGTTACAACACCCCTGTTACTGTAATCCAGATTACACATTTTAAAATGTACTGTAAGACGTTACCGTTATCGTTTTATTTACTCTGATTACGTAACGGCGTTACAAGTAAATGTAATCCGTTACTTCCCAACCCTGATGACGGGCCCATGCAGGGGCGTCGATATTTATAAGCTCTAGCGGGTGCCCAACAAGGCACCCACATAATTTGCGGGTTTTAGTCGGATAATTTACTTTTTTGGGGGGGTTTTGTAACTTTATTTCGGTTAATTCGGTTGTTCAGTGGCAATATGAACAATAGACTGTATAAATGAGATGGACAAACCCCCTCCGCTGCTTTCTACAGACCGAAAATGAAGCCTTTGCTGCCAAGACTGTAGGTCCGCCATCTTTCAATACGCGTCAGAATGAGTTCAGACCATTATTGGTTGGGTAACTTGTCAATCAAGAGCGGGGGGCGGGGAATGAATGCTATTGGTTGTGTAGCGTGTCAATCAAATCATCCCGCCCCTCCTAGAGAATAGCCTACTTTATCGTCAATTTTATAATAAATAGAACCATAATTTAGCAAAACGCATATCCTGATGATTGAAAGGAGACTTTAAACTAGCGACTGGAAGCATATAGAATTTATGACAATTTTTATTACAGTAAGAAAATCTAGTCTAAAGTTTGTCAAAAAACCCATTCACTTGCGCTAAAATAAATTCTTTCTGAACTCACAGGTCGGCGCAGGGTAAAACAGCGCCACTCTGGCCATTTTGTCGGCCTCATCGTAAATATCTCAGCCTTGCCCCTTGATATGAACCAGGCGATCTGGAAAAAAACAAACAAAAAAAAAACGTTTTTTTTTTTTTTTTTGACCAGCACCCAGTGAGTACTCCTCACCCACAGTGGGTGCTTTAGCCCCGGGGCACCCACGGTATCGGCGCCCTTGGGCCCATGCAGCCCTGGGTAGGAAACCGGTCCTGGCGGGGATTTGTGGTCTGTATGCTTTTCTATTGTATTGATTGTTTTAATGTCAAAGCAAATCTGCCTCTTAAATAAAATTCACTTGACTTATAACTTTCCTTGGTTGTTATTATACCTCTATTATATAACTATTTCACCAGAGCTGAATCCCACCTATTCGCTTTATGAAACCTGTTTATTACAATATTTATCATTATTTATTATTACCCAGAAAGAAATGAGCAAACTCTTCTATTTAAAAGCCCCTCATCAGCCCACCTCTTCCATCACTATCAGTGTATCCTCCTCCTACCACAACAGCAGTAGGAGGAGTCATCAGTCAGTAACTCTGTCATAACAGTGTGTCAGTCAGTGAGCAGTAAGACAGCATGGAGTTAACATCACTCTACCTTCTAGTCTGTGAGTACAAACACACTGTACTAATATTATATTCACTTATTTCATGTTATGTGTGTCCATTTCATTCTACCTTGATGAGGATGAATTATGCTTATGAGGACAAGATGAGGAATTTGCCTCACATAGGCTCTTTTAGGGTCAGGGTGTTGATTATATGGTATGTTGTGGTTAGAACTAGGGCTAATACAGTGTGGCAGTTGACCATTGATTAATGGGGAATGAGTTAGATTTTTTTTTAAAATTGGTCTAAATACAATTTGATATGGCAGTTCTTATGCAAAATGTGCTTTGACAAAAAAAATAAAAAAAAAATAAATAAATAAAAAAAATCAAAACAGCTAGAAAACATTAAAACGAGCTTAACGGCTACTGTAACTTTAACTTCACTGTTGGAACAGCACTAAGGGCCCTGTTTAGACAATCTTTGTTTTGTTTTCCAATTATTCTTTTTTGTATTTAAAAAAAAATCATAAGATTTTCTGAATTTGTTTTGAAACATTTTTGATAGAACAAAATCATGACTGGTGAGACCTTCATTTTTCAGTTACAGTATTTATTTCATGGACTTCATGGATTTCACACATGGACTTACATAACTCCTTGTTGCAACATTAAGAGTTACATTAAACAATAACATGATGAAATGACCATTGGAAAAGGAAAGTCTGCCCGTTCATTAGAAGGACAATATCATTTGAATAATTTTAAATGATATATATTACATCACTCATCAGAGGATGGAGCGTGTGTTTTCAATGAGTCTAACATGCAGTTTGAAGTTGAATGTGAGTGTCTGATTAATATATCAAAATATTGAATCAAGCAACTTAAAAACTGTCTGGGGGAAATTCCCCTTTCTATTGTTAATTCATAATGTATATTTGTTCGTTTGGGTCCCGGCAAGACACCACATTTCTCTTTTGGTCTTGAGCTGCAAATGGTTTGACCCCTGGTCTGAAGCAGGGCAGGGGTCCACAATCTCCTCATTCTGGGGTCCACGGATGCTTCATGACCATTACAGTATATATCTAGAACAGGTGTAATCCCACACTTCTACCTCTCACTAGTACTGTTTTGGGTAGCTTACCTCTTATTTTCGTTTCAGCTAGTTCAGCGGTGGGCAACTTTGATGATGGAGAGGCCACTATATTTCCACACTCACTCCAGAGGGCCACATTGCATATACTGTCGGGCCATTCTATGTCACACAAAAGTAGCAAAACTAGCCGATCTACAAGCTCAAAACGTGTCGCAGTGCGACGTGTTTTTAGCTTGTAGATCTGCTATTTTTTAATTGGAATCCAGATTTATGTTTTGTTCTTTTTTAATTAGAAAACTGAAAAGTTACATTTTTATTTAATTTAAAATGCATTTAGTTATACTTATGTTAACTTCATGAACTTAAATACAAATACATTGGTCATTAAAGTCAATAAGCTACTAATATAGCCTGACGTAATTAAAGCGGGTCATGTTTGCATGTTTGGAATTGTAACAGCTGAAATCAATAAAATATCAGTATTCCAATATTAACCTGCGGGCCACATTAAGTGAAGGTGGGGGCCACATGTGGCCCCCGGGCCGCCAGTTGCCCATCTATGAGCTAGTTCCTCGCCACAGTGGATCATCTGTTTCCGTCTGCTTCTTTTGTCTGCGTCTTCCTCTGTGACTCCTGTCACCTGCATCCATGGTCCAAACCATCTCAACCTCGCCTGTCTTGCTTTATCCCCAAACCTTATAACCTGGGCTGATCCTCTAATGTAGTCCCTACTAGTTTAAACTAGTAGGGTAGTGTTAAATTCAGCACAGGCTTTCAAAATACAGATTTAAAAGGTTTTTTCTCTGTGTTTCTCATATCTCCCTCTGTCTGTCTGTCTGTCTGTCTGTCTGTCTCTGTGTGTGTGTGTGTGTGTGTGTGTGTGTGTGTGTGTGTGTGTGTGTGTGTGTGTGTGTGTGTGTGTGTGTGTGTGTGTGTGTGTGTGTGTGTGTGTGTGTGTGTGTGTGTGTGTGTGTGTGTGTGTGTGTGTGTCTCTCTCTCTCTCTCTCTCTCTCTCTCTCTCTCTCTCTCTCTCTCTCTCTCTCTCTCTCTCTCTCTCTCTCTCTCTCTCTCTCTCTCTCTCTCTCTCTCTCTCTCTCTGTAGTGGTTATATCCATGGTGAGTGTCTCAGCAGAAGTTCCAAACAGTGGTGATGTTATGAGAGGTATGTGATGATCCACAACTATCAATGGAATCAGGGAACTCTAAGGAATTTGATTTTAACATACAGTACACCAAAAGTCTCCATCTCTGCCCACAGCCTCTCTCACACTCAGTCCTGGCAGATCACAGTTCTTTCGATATGAGCCTGTCTTTCTGAGCTGTGAGGACAGACAGTCCAACTTTACTGTCTGGAGACTGACTATGACCCATCCTAGAATCCCCAAAGCGTGTGATGTCTGGGGGAAGGTGAACAACACAGGATGTATTGTCAGATCCATGCAAGACTTAGACACTGGAGTTTACTGGTGTGAGTCTTCAAAGGGAAACAGTAGCTTTGTTAATGTCACTGTGACTGGTACGTTCCACAAATCAACTACTTTGTTCAGTTTTCTGTCTGTTAAAGAGTCTTTGGTGTTAATACCTCATCATGTTGGGATAGTGTTGTGCAGAGTGATGTAACCTCAGTCTAATGTTCTTCTATTCTGATGTTATTTATCATTGTTCAGATGGAGCTGTGATCCTGGGGATGCCTGTTCCTGTGATGGAAGGAAGTGATGTCACTCTGCACTGCTGGTCCAAAGACAAGACAACTGGTAGGCCTAACCCATCCTCTGACCTCCCAGCTTATTTCTATAAAGATGGATCCCTCATCAGCACTGAGTCTACAGGACAGATGACCATCCACAGTGTTAACAAGTCTGATGAAGGATTCTACAAGTGTCACATCTCTGACCTTGGAGAGTCACCAGAGAGCAGGATGGATGTGAGAGGTGAGATTGCTGTGTCACAAACCCAGACTTTATTTGACCTGCATACAAGGAGTGGGCTCTTGGCTCTTTGAGACTTGAGACAGCACAGAGAGAAGAGTATTCGTGCTTGTCGCACTGTTGAATGTTACAATAAACGTTGGTTTATGCATTCACTGTGCGTTGTTAGCATAATTTTTCCATGACACTCTGCATCTCAGAGGTGGGCTATGGTACCGGAACCTGACTACCAATGACATCACGGGTGGGGATTCCAAGCTAATATAAACTACAGCCTTTCTGGAAAGTTAGCACACTGAAATAGAAGCCATTGTTTTTTCATCAATACATTAAAAAAAAAGAAGACGTTTGAAATCTTCTTCACAATTATTTCTCTCTCTCTCTCTCTCTCTCTCTCTCTCTCTCTCTCTCTCTCTCTCTCTCTCTCTCTCTCTCTCTCTCTCTCATATACATACAAATCAGATTTTCATTATGAATCTTTGTTTCATTCCGCTTCATATTCTCCGGCCTCCTAAAAGACAACAACCAACCAGACCCTCCCTCGTCCTCCCCCCCTCCCCCTCTCACTCCCTCTTCCTCTCTCCCTCCATATTTCTACTCTCTGATGTTGTCTGGAGTCTCCATCTTTCTGCTGATTCTGGGTCTGTGTCTCTGGAAGAAGTACAAAGGTATGTCCGTAATGTTCCGACATTTAGAGAAGCTGTACAATTCTACAGGATGTGATGTAACTGTCGTTCCTTGTGCCTCTGACTCTGACTTTATCCTTGGGGAAGTCCTTTTTATAATCTATAAATTTGAACTCTGAAGTCTGTCCGTCCATCCTTCCATCCACATGTCTTTGATCTTTTGGGGGATTGATAAAGTCAATCAAACACACTATACATTTATTGTAATTTATAATTAACTAGAAAAAGTGCTCCTCGGAGCACAGGTCTCCGCCAGGTCAGGTAGGTTATTGTGGCCTCCTGGTGGCGCTATAATAGGCCAATGTGAAAAGGGTGGCATTTCTTCTTTGGCCTTGCACGGCAATCGGACACTGCATTCATGATTTGAGGCATTTTGTTCAAAAGATGTGTTTTGCTAAATTAGACCTGCTGGTGGCGCTATAACGGGCCAATGTTAAAAGAGTGGTATTTGCTCCTCAACATGGTGTGAATGTGTGTGCAAAGTTTGACCGCAATCGGACACTGCGTTCATGATTTGCGGCATTTTGTTCAAAACAAGCCACTACTGCAAACTTTAGATGTCAATCTTAGCCAATCAGGATGGAATATGAAAAATCAAACACATCCGTCTTGATCACATGACTATAGAGATCATCTGTACCGATGTGCGTGAAATTTTGATAAAATCGGAAGGAGTAATATAAAAAAAACATATTTACATATGTCGGCCTCTTGGTGGCGCTATAAAGGGCAGATGTGAAAAATGCAGGGCAAAGGTTTTTCCTTGACCTCTAAGGAGTGCGCTTACAAAGTTTTACACAGATCGGTGCAGTTATAGGTAAAAACACAAATCGGCCTGTTATAGCGCCACCATGAGGCTGATTTGAAAAATGTCAAGTTGCAATTCGTCCTCGGCATAGTGGAAATATGCGTGCAAAATTTCAAGGAAATTGCATGCTGTGTTGATGATTTGAGGCATTTTGTTCAAAACGGAGTACTCCTGCAAACTTTGGAAGCCATTTTTAGCCAATCAGAATGGAATATGAAAAATCTGAAATACCCGTTTCGTGTAATGACTATAGAGATATTGTGTACCGATTTGCAGGATTTTTGGACAAAATCTGTAGGAGTAGTGTCAAAAGATATGTTTTGCACAAATCGGCCTCCTGGTGGCGCTATAAAAGGCCCATGTGAAAAATTTGGGGCAGAGGTTCTGCTGTGGCATCCAGGGAGTGTGTGTGCACAGTTTCACGGCGAGCAAGCCAACGGTGGCGGAGATTAGCTGTACACAGACAGATCGAATGACGGACGGACACACGGACGGACACACGGACACACGGACGGACGGACAGGGGGTAAAACATACTCTCTCGCCATGCCTTTCGGCCTGGCGGAGACAATAAGAGCTGATGATGAGTGTTCTCTATAGCTGCAGGCTGTAGGACAGACAGACAGAGTGAAGACGTGACGTATGCTGATGTGAGAGTGATGCAGCCAACTAACCACAAGAAGAGAGGTCACTCTACTACACACATAAACAATACTATGCTGACCACACACTTTATTATGTTGTTTAGTTGTTTCTCTTTTCTGTGTTTTTTTTCTTTCCCTCTGTTTACATTGTTTCACACAAGTGTAAAATGTTTTACCACTTTTTCTTTCTTTTGCTCCCTTTCCAGACCAGACCTCTGCAGGGCAAGTCATCTACTCCACTGTGAATATAGACACAGGTCAGTCATAATAGCACATAACAAAAGCATAAGAGTAAATGACCAGGGTAATCGGTATACTGCAATATTGTACAATCCCGCCCACACTGGGCAGGAACTTTGCATAACTGTGATTGATCTAAACATGTATTGTCATGTCAATTATTATGAGTTGATGTAGAGTGTGTGTGTGTGTGTGTGTGTGTGTGTGTGTGTGTGTGTGTGTGCGTGCGCGTGCGTGCGTGCGTGCGTGCGTGCGTGCGTGCGTGCGTGCGTGCGTGCGTGCGTGCGTGCGTGCGTGCGTGCGTGCGTGCGTGCGTTTGTGTGTGTGTGCTGCAGGCTGTAGGACAGACAGACAGAGTGAAGATGTGACGTATGCTGATGTGAGAGTGAAGCAGCCAGCTCAAGACAAGATGACAGGTAGAGTCACTCTACTACACAATGACATCACTCACATACTGTAAAAAAATATTTTTCATTGCAATTTTGTACTGTTTGACCCCAGGGCCAGGATGAATAGTCACGCTGAGGCAGTGACTTATGGGGATCTAAAATAAACAATAATACTATGAACACAAATGTTTTAATAATTGCTTTTTTTTTTTTTTTTTCCCAGACCAGACCTCTGCAGGCCAAGACATCTATTCCACCGTGAAGATAAATACAGGTCAGTCACAATGTACACAGTACATTATGCTGTGTTCAGGCTTTAGGTATTATGAAGGGAAAACAACCAGGAACCGATGCTATTTAGTATCGGTACTGATTGTTGAGGACCAAAATACAGAAAAGCTTCTGGACAAACAGTGCTGCTATCGGTATTTTGCTTAACCAGTTGGCACTAGTGTGAAAGACACGTTCCTACCCGGCCCCTAGAGAACGGTACACCACCAGGCAATTTCCTGTTGACATTTCATACAAGCAGGGTAGACATGGTCAAAGCACTCGAGAATATGAGCTACATCATAGAGACAGTGTAGTAGGACTAGGAGAGACAGTAGTCAAGCTGAGAGGGTGACAGTCATTTGGTTTTTACCTATTAAGACCTGAAGCCGATTCTACAAATGTTTTCTAAATCCAAACAGTTTTTTGAAAAAAATTACAAAAATGTTTTTTTCACGGTTTTTCAAAAATAGCAGATCTACAAGCTCATAGCGCGGCACTCGGTGCCGTGCTATGAGCTTGTATATCTGCTATTTTTGAATAGCCAAATAGATCTAAAGTGACACAGATGCGTTCCAGGTCTTAATGGGTCAAAAAATACAAGATGAAGAAAAAAGAGTCATGTATTCAACTACACAAAATAATGTTCATTATTCTATGTCAGTTCTTTTAACCCTTGATCCTTCTTTTGTTTTTGCTTTTTTTGTTCCTTCCAGGCCAGACTGTAGCAGGACATCTACTCCACGGTGAATATATAAATACAGGTCAGTCCCAATGTACACAGTTATATACTATTACACTTAATGTACATTCCATTCACTCATTCCATTCTCACCTTTGTCAAGTTGGAACAAACAAACATGCTCAGTGGAAGTGTTTATCTGTAATGGTATTGAAAAACATCTCTGTTAACCACAGCACTAAAACAGTATGAGAACAAAATCTGTTAACCTATGAGATCACTGCTACAGATGTTGCATCCTGCATGAGTGTGAAAAACCACAAACTGTCCTCAGCGAGAACACCCACCATGTTAACGGTTTGATGTTACTGAGGACACTGATGCTTTTTAAGATCAATGTTAGCATTTTATTTGAAGATGTGTCGACATCTGTCATGAACTATTGTCATTAAAGGCGTATTTCACTTTAAAGCACTTCGGAAAACACGTCCCTGGTGTTGATGAATGATATTGTATAAATGGTAAATAGGGTTATGTATTGTTTTATTGTGTTACAGATGGACATGCTTGAGTGAGGGAGAGAGGAAGAGTTCAACGTGCACGGTTACTGCTTCTTTAACACACACACACACACACACACACACACACACACACACACACACACACACACACACACACACACACACACACACACACACACACACACACACACACACACACACACACACACACACACACTAGCTCACACAACCACAGGACATACGCATATCCCCCCCTTCACCGCCCCCATCTTCTCACCTTTGTGAGTTTTGGAACAAACAAAAAACAAAGTGGTTCTCTGGAAGTGTACATCGAAACATCTCTGTAACCACAACACTTAACCCCTTTGTATGAGCTTCCATGAGGGGAAAAAAAAAATTAACTCCCACCTTGTGTTTAAACTGTTTGACGATAGTGAGGACAGTGATGCTTTGTAAGTGCATAGTATACATTAAATATCTTAAATATTGTAGATTAAAATGAACTGTTTGGTATTTCACTTTAAAACACTTCTGGGGATATTTTAGCACCCGTTCCTGGGGTCTTCAACGTTTTCAGGCCAAGGACCCCTTAGCTGAGAAGCAGGGACCCCCACTACATATTGTATAAAATTGTGTTGCAGATTAAAACATTTCATAGATTACTTGGACAGCTTCATAGACTTTGACAGCACTATCACCAGTGTATGTTGGATTAATGTGTGTTCAGACATTTAACCATTTGAACCGTCAATACTTAGTCTGCTCTTTTTTTCCCCTCTACACCAAACCTCTTTGCCAAAAATAGCAGAAACGTACCCCCAGACAGTTTTTAAGTTGCTTGATTCAATGTTTAGATTTGATCAGACACGCCTCTATACCTGACTTGTTGATAAGCCCATTCAACTTCAGACTCATTTAAAACACACGTCCCCTGGTTCCGGTGACTGATATTGTCCTTCTAATGCACAAGGAGGCCTTAAAGTTTCGATAACTTAATTTTTAAAAATGCCTAAAGTTATCTGATCAAAATGAAGATACAATACAAGATAAAAAAATATTGAATCAAGCAACTTAAAACCGTCTGGCGTGCACACAAAAGCCTGAAGTTAAAATGACCCCGGAGAGAAGTGTTTTAAAGTGAAACAACCCTTTAAAGGGGAAGACCACTCATTTTCAACATTGAACTATGTCATTAATACACCTTACACCGTCACACCTCAGTGACATACGCAGGGTGTACACCCTGCGTATGTCACTGATCACATGTACACACATGTACACACACACACACACACACACACACACACACACACACACACACACACACACACACACACACACACACACACACACACACACACATAGCTCACATGACAGTACACACACATACCACCCCCTCAACCACCACCGCCCATCTTCTCACCCTTTGCCAGTTTGGAACAAACAAAGTGTATTTTTGTTAGTGGTATCCAAACATCTCTGTTAACCACAGAACTTAAACATTTATATGACAACAAGGATGTTATCCTATGAGCTCATCTACTGATGCATTCTGCATCAGTAGCCTAGAAAAAATCACACCCAGTGTGAAGTGGGCGGTGTGTGGTCATCACAACATGACTCACTTTAAAAAAAGGATAAATGACTTTTTTTAAAGTCCATACTGCTATTCATAGGGCTGCACATGTGTCAAGTGTTTCGCTAGCCAATCACAGTCCTGAATTTGCAAAGTCAGCCAATCACATTACAGTTAGTGGTGATGACACTAGCTGTAATGTGATTGGCTGATATGAAAAAAGTATCGATTTGCATTAACAATGGAAGGGTTAGGGGGTACACAAATTTTTTGGTCGGTGTCCAAAACTCACTTATAGGGGGCGGCTACACCGCCCCAAAAATCCACAAATACTTCCCTAGAATCGCTCTGCTTCAGTACTAAGTGTGAACGTTTTGATGATAGTGAGTACAGTGATGCTTTTTAAGTGCATAATTATACATGTAATTATAATTATTTAAATGAACATTTACACTTTATTTGAAGGTGTGTTCATAAGACTGACATAACTCTGTCATATCCGTGATTCGACATCTATTGTCATTAAAGGGGTATTTCAATTTAAAACACTTCTGGGGTTATTTTAACGTCTACTCTGGTTTTTGTGTGCACCCCAGATACAGATAGAGTATGTGAAAGCGTGTATATATATATATATAGTACATGATATTTAGAGACATTAGTATCATGCATCTTTGTCATTTTGTAACAAACAAACAGGCTCAGTGGAAGGTATCAAAACATCTCTGTTAACAGCACTTTATATGGCAACAAAGTCAGTTAACCCATAGGAGCTCACTGCTATAGATGTAGCTGTTGCATCCTGCATCAATGGAAAATATGTGCTGTGGTTTTTAAAGTGTGAAAAACCACAAACGTGTGCCCCCTGCTCCAGTCCTCAGTGAACCACTGTTAGATGTCAATGAGTGCATAGTATACAGGAAACAATGTATTGAAATACCCTATGGAAACCAAACTTTTCTATTGTCTATTAATATTAAATAAATGCTAAGGTGTGCTCTTAATACTGTCATAACCATGACTTGACATCTGTCATTAATTACATCTGTCATCTGTCATTAATAGGGATGATAGGGTCTTCCATGAACAGGGAACTTGCTTTTCAGATTTCTCCCCATAGAGTTAAAGGGCATGTATTGCATGGCGCACTCGGCCCCTCTAAAGTCTTAAAAAGTAAAAAAAGAAAAAAAAGAAAAAAAAAAGTGATCTTTATGCCTTCAAAGTGAATGTTTAGGCAATAGGCTCTATGCACAGCAGCCATAATGGAAATACATTGTGTCTCTTCCTACTTAGTTCCATTCTGGTCAAACAGAGTCAGGGTGCTGATATTATGCTCACTGGAAACACCAGTGGGTCTCAAAGTGTGGTCCAGGGACCCTCATGGTTCCTTGAGGGGGTTCCAAATGGCCCCTTAAGGGGGTGTTACTCTGAAGCCCCCCTTTCCATTGCAGCTTAAGCACCACACCACACTACACTACACCACACCACACCGCATCAAAATATCTACCGTTTCCATTACACAAAAGTACCCCTGCTCAAATCCACAGGTATGAGTAGCAGACTCCGGTCATTCACACTCATTTGTAATGTAATGTTTTGCCTAACAATGGAATGTAGGTGAGTGGCCAACTGTCCTGTATACAAATGCAAATCACCTGTGCACGTGGCCCAGCTTGGCCTAGCTCAGACCTACCCAGGACTGGGTACTTTTTAGGCACCAGTTTAGTACCACTTACACACCACTCTACCCACTTCATTCATTGTAGTGGAAACCAAGGCACAAGTGGGCGGTGTGGTGTGGGGTAGGGTGAGGCCATGCATATGGAAAGCCGCCTGGTCCCTGAGGCAGAGAGTGTGCAAATGGAACCAAATGGACCCGTAAGGGTCCATTTGGTTCCATTTGCACACTCTCAAGGGGGACCTTGAAATTAAAAAAGTTTGACAACCACTGTGCTTTACTAAATGGAACAGAGTCTTAATTAGTAAGGAAAAGGCCGATTTCTTTCTAATATGGCTGCTATGCATAGAGCCTATTCCTTTCGGATTTTCAGTGGGACTTCTAGAGTTCTGTTATTGATTGTGAGCTGGGTCTTTGTCCAAAGTCAGATATTGTGTGTAAACCTCACCTCAGGCTAAATGTGGATCGATCCTTTCCTCATAGCTGTGACCCAACGTTATTATTGTCTATTCAAATATTAACATTTTTATTTGAAGGTGTGTTCTTCAGACTGTCATCATAACCATGACTTGAGTCCACAAAAGTGTTATTGATGCTGTTACTGGGGTCACAGATGATAAGGGTTAACTATGTTTACACCATTACAAACAAGCAACAGCCAGGTGTCTGCAGCCAAGTCAGAGTTCAGGGGTCACAACTTGTGTTTAGTGTTCGGCTTCATGCATACATGCATGTCCTTACTGCATGAAGTACGTTAATAATAGTTATATCATTGTACATATGACATTGAATACAATTAACTGTACATTCCATTTCGTCACCTTGCTAAACTAATGGCCTAACTGATTATTTGAGGAAAATAATATTTTTGCCTAAGTCAGCTCCTCATGACACTGGCCACCTCTGGCCTATCTTAATTGAAAAGGATCATGCTGTGCCCTCCCCTTTTAGGCCAAAATATGCAATTTTTCTGTCCTAAGTCACATGGTTTTGTGACCTAGGCCAAATTATTTACTGATTTAGGCATTTTTTGGGGCATTTCTTTTGGCCTAAATCAGATTTAATCCTATTTAAATGTCTTATGTTACATAACTGACAGACAGTGTTATTTTTAATTTAATAGTCATAATTTGTTATAAACATTTTGGGTGAAATGATTAAGAAGTAGCATATAGTTTTGTTTTGGATCAGTTTTTTATATTTTCTGAAAAAAAAAAATGACTTAGGCCAATAGTTTAGCAAGGTGACGATGTGTAAATATTTCCTTAATAAAGAGCTGTTTATCAGCATCGTTATGACATACACACGTAACTGTATTTCATGTTTCTTCTTTCTTTAACATTATTCTTGTGTCAGTACAGATATTCTGTATTAATATACTACCACAATCTTTAATCCAAAATGATTAATGGAATTTCTCAATGTCAATTTCTGAATGTGCAGACTGAATCACCAAATAAAATAAAATGAACAAAACATTGAAATCATAAAGGAAGTGTAAAATCATTCTCGTTTGACCCAGTATTTATCAGTACATTGTTGTATACCTCAGTATATTATCTATACATCTGTTGCATATTCTCCGGTCAGCTTGCTGAGTGAACCTGAGTGAACTCATCAGCATTTAATGTTGAAACAGCTTATCCTGTGCAAAACGCGCCCCCTGCTGCAGCTCTCTTGCTATTACCACCATTATGTTCAGGATTCTCAGATTGCCAGTAGGCCAAGGAACACCTCATCTGAACCTTTATTTCAGGGAAATCCTTTGAGACCCATCTTTTGCAATCACAGCATGGGAGGAATATTTCCCCAAAATATGAGATCTACAAGATTTTACATACATTGAGGTACAGAGATAGGCCTACCAATAAATAGTTAAAATACATTCATTTAGAAACATGTTTAATGCCAGGCAGGTGCATATGGCTTCTTCCAGCATCAAATCTAATACTAATCTCTTAAAAGTATGAAAGGGGACAAAGAAATCCAACTTAAAACTTCAAATGTGTTCCATATAAGGTGCTCACGTGCTGAAGGCTTTGTTCTGGTTGGAGGAACCTCCAACATAAACCTAATCCTGTGATCTGGTAACATGATTGAGCTCCTGACATAGAGAAGCTGTTACAAGGGTAGTTTAGAAAGTAGTGCTTTATAAACAAACAGCAGTGTGATATCCTACTCTTGCCGTGTTCAAAGCCTACCTCAAAACCCAACTTTTTAGACTTGCTTTCCCTGCCTAACCCAAACCAAATCTCCCTTTCTTCCTCTTAGTCTTAGCTTATTGTTTTTAGCCTTTTAACGTTTTTCTTTTCTTTTGCTCCAATACAATTGTTTTTAAGCTGTTTTGTAAAGCGACATTGGGTACTAAGAAAAGCGCTATATACGTCTGATGTATTATTATTATTATTCTAAAGAGCAAGTGAATACTGAATTATAAAGGATAAGTGCACTGTACAATGATGTACAATGATGACTTTGAAAACCATCCCCTGCAACAAAGTGAGGTGCATTATGATATGTTATCTCCAGGGTCTTACATTGAGGCATGAGTAACAGAGACAATGGGCAACTGCATAATACTCCTAGGGACTGCATATAGGGAATAGTTAATGTACAATTAATTTGGTTAAACCACGATGGGCCCCTATAATTACACAATGTGATCCTCACATGCCGTTCGATGTATGTTTAAATGAGTAAAGCAGAAACGTGTGTCAAATATAATTATATAAACATGTTTCACCCATCAAAATGAAAGATTAAAGGATGTATCTAAGAGTTTAAAATACTGCTGCTCAACAACATTACATTGTATACCCAGGAGGACCCGTGCTGTGCTGAGGCTTACCTGAGGGGAAGGGACAGGTGAACCAGCCCAGGGCAGGAGCACCACAACAGGCCACAGCACCTGCAAATCCCAGGGACAATACAAAACCTGTGAGCATGAATGTTGCCAATGTTTTAAAGAAGTCAGCATACAAAGTCCCACTTATCATCCACATCAACGCATGCGGGTGTAGAACTTACAGTGACAGCTGTGGTTGAGTTCCTTTTAATGGTGAATAGTAAAGTTTACTGTTACTGTTGGATACAAGAAGAGTGGGCACCTCAATGTAATAGCAAAAGTAGCAGATCTACAAGCTGAAAACGTCTCGCTTCGCGCTGCGTTTGTAGCTTGTAGATCTGCTACTTTTGATGCGTTTTGTGTGATCAAGTGTGGTATGATCAAGCAGAGCATTCATTTAAAAAAAAACACACACACAAAAAGTTAGAATGGAGATTAGAGGTTTCTGCCCGAAAGCAATATTAGGAGTAAACTTTTTTGGTGTGTGTTTATTATCTATCTATGGAGTCAGCATCAGTTCTTCTGATCAGGGCAGTAGTGGACACAAAAACATAACAACAACAACAAAGACAACAATTGTTTTGTTTTCATCTTCTATTTTTGTTTGTGTATTAATGTACAAATGTATGTGGTGCATGTTGCTGGTCTCTGTGTGTGTGTGTGTGTGTGTGTGTGTGTGTGTGTGTGTGTGTGTGTGTGTGTGTGTGTGTGTGTGTGTGTGTGTGTGTACGTGTGAGATACATGATTATATTGGGAATTGATATGCATGATTACATTATTTACTACTAAAACAGGCATACCCCCATATGCATTTATTCCATTTGATACATTATTGTATTTCATATCATTTCATTAGGATGTTATTTATATTATTCTGTGAACTGTGGTTGAAGCCTGGCACATAATATACATTTACTAAAGCTGTGAAACAGTCTTATCATTCTGGGTATTGCATTTGGGACAGGCAATCTTTGGGCAGCTAAACACTCACTGTGCAAGGCACATGTTGGACAGCAGGGGTCCTGTGTTCAGATTAGGACCAGAGTTGGCAACAAGTGGAAGTGTTGCTCTAATGTGCATTTGTCTGTATGTTTACAGGTGAGAAACGATGAGATAAAGTGTATAAAAGTGATAGTGAACATGTTAGATGAAGGTATAAACAGAGAAGAGTATCTGAAGCAAATGTATGTGTGGAATGCACATTAGATGTCATTAGAAATGCTTACCTGTTAATATACCTACTGTGACCTGCAGTTGGGCTAAGAAGCTCATCTGTAGCCTGGAATGAATGGGATGTGAATGGTGTGTTGTGTAAAACGTTTTCATTATGGTTCTAGCAACCAGAGTAATGTAATGCAGCTAATATATTTCGTTTTGGGGAACACAAGTATTATTTTTGTAATGTGAGAGTAATGCTAAAGATTTTTGTTTACAAGGGGAAAGACTTTATACTGTTAATGTGAGATTTGATGTATTTAGTAATTGTGATTTCTGTATACTTATACTGTTTACAAGTGAGAGTATTATTGCTATCTTATGCTAATAAGAAGATGCGCCTTATTGATATTGTGATAGTATAGTGTGTTCAGATTAGGACCAGAGTTGGCAGCGAGTGGAAGTGTTGCTATAATGTGTCTTTGTCTGTATGTTTACCTTACAGAGAGAAATAAACCACCTTTAAATCCCTGCACATTGGAAAATGATCATTCCTATCCAAGTGTGTAACACACGCACGCGCGTACGGTCAAACATTTAAATTATCTTATTGTATCGTATCTAATCTTACTTCATGTATAACGTGTTGTCAGCAATGCAGTGAAACCTTTCTCTTGTCTAGTGTCAACATCATTTAGGCCTATGTATTATACATTATTTTGTACTTGCCTACATTTTTGACGAAAATGGGATGGAATGGGAATCAAGGGTCATACATTTTAACACAATCTGAACTAGCACACTTCAGTTGTAATGTCATTATTTATTGTTTATATGGTTTATTTAATCAGTGGTGGAAGAAGGACTCAGATATTTTACATTAGTAAAAGTAGCAATACCACAATATAAAAATTAAAAGGCCTGTGTTCAAAATGTTATTTGAGTAAAAGTAGCCTACAAAAGTATTGGCATCAAGTACCAAAAGTAAAATGTTTGAAAATAGCCGATCTGCACAAGCTCATAACGCGTCGCATTGCTTGCGTTGTGAGCTTGTAGATCGGCTATCTTCAAATTGCCCATGTGTAACATAGGGCTGAAGTGGTTAATGTATGTTTTATTACATAATAATGTATATCTGCAAAGTACTGTAACTAGTAACTCAAGTTTTCAAATAATTGTAGTGGAGAAAAAACATACTATGTGCCTCTGAGATGTAGTGGAGTAGAAGTAAAAGTACTGAAAATTGGAAAGACTCCAGCAAAGTAAAGATTCCTCAAAAGTGTATAAGTACAGTAAATATACTTAGTTACTTTACACCACTGTATTTAATGGACATAGAGCACAGAAGTCTTGACGTCACTCGTTCATCCCCTGGGTCCTAGAAGTAATTTCTCTATGGAGAATAACATTGGGTCATCTTAGAATCGTCTCATATAAGAATTGTGGTTCCAAAAAATAAACAAACTGTCTCACCGATATTGTCAGGGAGGTGGCTCTGTATCGTTTATCAGTCACTCATATTTGATACAGTCTGTTTCTGGCGAAAATGTAACTAATTCGGCGGAAGTAACATTAGCGTTTTCTCACATTCAGTTGATGCTTCATATCCATATGAGTCAAGCCATATGAGTCATGTTTATTTTTGGAACACAGTTCTTATTTGACGCGATATTAGACACATGGGAATTCAGAATGGGGGGTGAAAAACGTGACCTAGGTAAGATGTGTGAATTACGTCATACTTCGGTGCTCTATTGGTTTGGGTTGTGTCACTGCTACGCAGGAAATGAATTCATGTTTCTGCCCGGAACGCTTTATTTATGGAGTAGTGTTGTCTAGGTGACGCAGTTGGTGATTGCACAAGACACTTCCTGCTTTCTTTGAAGACGGAAAGTAGCAACTTGATTGAATCGATATATTATAAACTGCCCACAAAAAGTTCGGAAACGTAACTTCGGTCGATTGTTTCCTTCCCTTTAATAATACCAATTGGTATAGTGTTTTTTATCATTTTTATCGTTGATTAGTCAGTTTACTCTCCTTCACTGCTTTTAGTAGGGCATTCCACATTCTTGTTGCATAGCAGGAGAACACATTCAAACCCTTGTTTTTGCCAAATCTGGGTTGCATGTGATCAGTGGAGCTACCTCTGGTGTTGTGATTGTGGACTTAATTTACGTTTTTGAAGTGCTTTGACAGGTACATGGGTATCTTAACGTTATGGTGTATCTTGTAGACCAGGCCCATTGCAAGTTGCTGTACTTTGTCCTTTACCCTGAGCCATCCAACCCTAGCAAAGTGAGCAGGGGTTAGATGAGTGGTACTGTAGATGAAAGGCCAGGAATTAGCCTTACCTGTTTGATTTGGGATGTCTGGAGCCTTGTTTTTAAGAACAAGTTGTAAAATATTGCTTGGTCAGTTGGTCGAGTCTCGCTTTTCTTTGCTGCAGAGGTTGTTTGCCTGTAATGGCAAACAACCATTTACAGGCAAACAACTGTGCTGTGCTGCCGTCTTGTGGACATAATGAGTAATGTCACTCACTGATGAAAACCATTGAAAACCTTATGAAAACCTTAAGTACTGAGACTCAAGTCACGCATAAATCCCAAATGCCACGGCAGCATCATTTCTTGTTTTCCCACAGAAATAATGGACTTAATTTAAAGATTAAATATGATTTTCTTTTTAATACATAACGTATTACTAACAGTGAAATAAATAAATAAACCATAGGACCTGTGTCCCTGAGCAAGACTCTTAACCCCTAATTGCTCACAGGTTCTCATTGGAAACAAGACCGCAAGGACTTTCATGAACGACCTGTTAAAAGGAATTATCCTTATCCTTAACCATATGGATGAATGTTTGGCCTGCTTTTGATGATGTGGTCACCATTTTGCCTCTATCTGCTTCTTGTCTTTGGTAATCT
>NC_139946.1:49775943-49778443 GCF_963454915.1 Gymnoscopelus microlampas | reverse complement strand
GACAATAAAGTGATCAGATAGACAGGTACACAGTACTGATCAGATAGACAGGTGTACTGATCAGATAGACAGATAGACACTTTTCAGGCCATGACTCCCCATAATAATCATATTTGAACTGGGGACCCCCCAAAATAATCATATTTGAACTGGGGACCCCCCATAATAATCATTAAACATTATTCAAAACCTTTTGTTTCAAAAATAGCAGATGTACAAGCTCGTAGTGCGGCACGAAGTGATGCGCTGTGAGCTTGTAGATCTGCTACTTTTGAATAGCCAACGTCTAAAAGGAGTGTTTAAACATTATTGCGATTGAACACTCACTGTCTACTGTGTAGCTGAACACACTGTCTGTGTAGCTGAACACACTGTCTGTGTAGCTGAACACTGTCTGTGTAGCTGAACACTGTCTGTGTAGCTGAACACTGTCTGTGTAGCTGAACACTGTCTGTGTAGCTGAACACTGTCTGTGTAGCTGAACACACTGTCTGTGTAGCTGAACACACTGTCTGTGTAGCTGAACACTGTCTGTGTAGCTGAACACTGTCTGTGTAGCTGAACACACTGTCTGTGTAGCTGAACACTGTCTGTGTAGCTGAACACTGTCTGTGTAGCTGAACACTGTCTGTGTAGCTGAACACTGTCTGTGTAGCTGAACACTGTCTGTGTAGCTGAACACACTGTCTGTGTAGCTGAACACACTGTCTGTGTAGCTGAACACACTGTCTGTGTAGCTGAACACTGTTTGATGTGTAGCGGAACACTCTGTCTGTGTAGCTGAACACACTGTGTGTATATAGCTGAACACTGTCTACTGTGTAGCTGAACACACTGTCTGTGTAGCTGAACACTGTTTGATGTGTAGCTGAACACTGTCTACTGTGTAGCTGAACACACTGTCTGTGTAGCTGAACACTGTTTGATGTGTAGCTGAACACACTGTCTGTTGATCGTCCTTTGTAACAGAGAGAGGTCCTCTGTTACCTATGTTTGCACTTTTCATCATGTATTGAATCGTGTTGCACAGCCTATTTGCACTTTATTAATTTGCACAGCTACATTTTGCACAGTCATGATTTTATTGTTGGAATGTTTGGTGTTGGTGAATCATGAAAATAGTAAGTGATGTTTAGAGTTCTGTGCAATAGTGTGGGAAGTGTGATTGGTGGGTTTGATTGAATACTTAAAGGAGAATTTTGGACTAAGGTTTTCTTACCTTCTATTACGTTATGATATCTTAAGATGAATGGTACAGTAGAAAAATGTCATAACTCCATCCCGGGTCCGCCACAGCTTAAAACGTGCGCCAATAGGCCTTGCGCTAGATCGCGTATTTTAATAGCTTTTTGGTTTGTGAGATCTGACGTTCATAGTGACAGAACACTTTTTTTTCTTTGGTTGCATAGTGTTCTGTCACTATGAACGTTAGGGTTAGGGTTAGGTCAATTTTTCTAATGTACCATTCATCCTAAGATATAACGTCATAGAAAAGGTAAGAAAACCTTAGTCCAAAATTCACCTTTTTTCACCACACACACCTGTTGTGTTTCCAGTATAATTGGGCTGGACCATAGTCAGGATGGCAGAGGGGGTGGTTGTGATGTGTTTTGGTAATTGCTAATGATATTTAAGTTGTACTAAGAAGGAATCATTACTTGTGGTGTTCATGAAGATTGCATGTTTGAGAACACACCTATTTGAATGGTGCAGTCTCACCTGGGCATAAAGGCTGCTGCCAGTGATTACCAAGAGGTCTGTCAGTAAGAGAACTGAGTGAAGAGCTGCATGTGTGTTCATATGCTGAATAATCTTTTTCCAGACGCAGATGACAACTACAACTGCAACTGGACATTAGAGCCTTCGTCCTACTGTACAGGGACGTGCACAGATAGACTCTAGGTGGCGCTAGAGCACCTGCCCTTTGCCCTCTTGACCAGAAGTACCCTTTTGAAAAAAAGAAAAACAAAGTTTTTTTTTTTTTCTTCAGTTTACAGCAGGGGTCTTCAACAGGGGGTCCGGGACCCCTAGGGGGTCCTCAGAGTTACTACAGGGGGTCCGCCAAATCTTTATGTGATGTGATTTTTCTTTTTACCATAACCACTCGAAACCTAGCATCCCTTTTCTGAGGAGAACTTTAGCCAAAAATAGCCGATCTACAAGCTCACAGCGAGGCGTTGTGGGCTTGTAGATCGGCTATTTTTGGCAAAGAGGTATTGGTGTAGAGGGAAAAAAAGAGCAGACCAAGTAAACAAAAAAATATATAATTTACTTGAGCACCTGCCCCTCAAAGTGTCTGTGCACGCCACTGCTACTGTACTTGAAAGAGAATTATCGCACACGGCAATAGAAAAAGAAAAAAAGAGAGATAAATCACAAAAATAGTGTAGCCTAGCCTACTTATTGTAAGAGACGCATCACATTATGCTGCGTGGGAGCAGGCAACTTCCTGCACCGTAGTCAAATTAAGGCCTGGAACTGGAATCATCATCTGTCGACG
>NC_139946.1:49675943-49770943 GCF_963454915.1 Gymnoscopelus microlampas | reverse complement strand
GTATCGTACTATAATTCTAGTAACCTCTGTCCGTCTGTAGTGAAGGGCGTAGTGGTGAGTAGGTAGGTGAAGCTACCCGGTTCTCCTCAGTGGCTGGACCAATTGCTCTGATTTTGCACACAGCCATTGACCATTACCATCTGAACTTAACTGTGAAGGCCGTTTTTCAATTTAATCAAATCTCAGCTTCTTATTAGCGTTTTTCTGTCAAACACTGTCGCCATGGTTACGGGCCTGCCCAGCTATGGGACGAACTACCTCCCGGGTTGCCAGATCATGTGCGCATATCCCCCCACGGATGCGTCGACCGGGTATGGTCTAGTTGTTATAAATCTGATAACGTAATTATTTTTAGATCACGTGATTTCCGGGTTTATTCTTCTTCGGAAGTCATAGGATCACTGACAGGTTGCGGAAGAGCGGCCTCTATCGTAATCACTCACATCAACAAATCGTCTATAGACGAGACCATATTCACGCGGCGGCCATTTTGCATTGAAGGAACGGGGTGGCATTTCGTTAACTTAATAGCAAAATGGACGCTGTGTGAATATGGTCTTGAAATGACGTCTGTCGACGTCAATGGCAGTCAATATATATACAAAACAATTTCTGACGAAACTGCCCATACAACCAAAAGAAGGCGGCTGGCAGCCCTGACCCAAGCTTTTTGTACCAAGTCTGGACGCAACTTGTGTTGCTTCTGCGTACTAAGTGACCTAACACATAATCATTCACAGAAGATGACTGAACTTTATTCTGCGCTGCGACGCGTTGTGAGCTTGTAGATCGGCTATATTCAGCATGCAACCAAGTGTAAAATCAGCCTTTACGACACCATCAAGGCACCACCAAAATACAGTTTAGTCGACTGTGTGATCAACTGTAGATTTAGTCATCTAAAATCTTATGATATTTAGTCGACTAATATCTCATATTTATTCGACTATAATCTTATGATATTTAGTCGACTAATATCTCATATTTATTCGACTATAATCTTATGATATTTAGTCGACTAAAGCTTGACAAAAACGAAAACATTTCAGATGACTAAAATATGACTAAAACTAAATAGAATTTTATTCAAAAGAATATGACTGAAACTAAATAAAAATTTGCTGTCAAATTATCTTTTTGCTCTCAGGCCTTCCACGCCGTGGCCAACTTCAGGTCGTCCGAGGACTTCCTGCGCCGCGCCCCAGCCCCTCCCCCTCCCAAAGAGGACCCCCTGCGGGCCCTGACGCAGCGGGGCCACGACTCCGTCTACAACAAGGGCCCCGCGTCGGCCTCGGACAGCAACGACGAGATCACCGTGGGCACCGCCGCCTCCACCTGCTCGCCGCAGGCCCCCATGGAGCGGCTGGAGGGCCTGGTGGGCTGCAGGCCCCTGCAGAGGGAGAAGGACTCCATGGACACCCTGAAGAGGGCCAGCGTGGACGTGGAGCTGCTGGCACCCAGGTTTTTGATTGTTTTTTTAAAGTGGGGTTTGCTAGTTTAGATGAGTTGTTATTTTGTGGAATGGCTTAGTTTTAATATTTCTTTTAAGTTTTGTTTTTCAATTGTCATTGTCATAAAAAGAGCAAAATGGCAGATCTACTGTACCTTGGAGTGTTGTGATAGCTTGTAGAATTTAAAAATATATAAAAAATTTGTTATATTTCTGAACATTTCTATATGATTCGAGTTTTTATTTTTTGTAAAGATTATTTGACATTATTTGACTGAGGTTACTCTCTAGTAAAATATACTGGATCGTCATGCAAAACACAGGACAAAGTTACATACTATGCTTTAACCATAATAACCCTGGGCTGCCCCCCCATGCAGGAGTCCCATGGGTAAGGAGATGATGGTGACCTTCAGCAACACCCTGCCCCGCGCCAGCATCAACGTCAACGGGGGGCTGGGTGGGGGCGGCGACGTAGGGGAGGAGCCTCCACATCACCCCGCCCACCTGTCCCATCACTCCACCCAGCCCGTCCAGAGACGACTGAAGGCCGTGCAGGTAGCCATGGTGCTAAAAAACGTTTTTTAGTAAGCAGGGGAAAAAAAAATCAGGTCAGGATAGTAATTTCATCCAATCACAGGAGAGAAACTCATGCAGGATGAACAAGTGAAATTGGAAGCGATGTAAAGTTTATAAATGGGTTTTCTCTCCTGATCGGATTAATTTGTATGTACTTTATACCATTGGTTCTCAAAGTGGGGTCCGGGGACCCCCAGGGATCCTTGTAGGGGTTCCAGGGGGTCCCCAGCAAAAGTAGTTAATGTAGCATCACAATAATGTTAACCACTTTATCCATTTATATGTTGGCTATTCAAAAATAGCAGATCTACAAGCTTGTAGATCTGCTATTTTTATAGATCTGCTATTTATTTTTTCACAAATCTTCTCTTCTGGGGGTCCCTGGCTCAAAACATGAACATGTTTGAGAACTACTGCTTTATACTGTATACCACTGGTTCCCAAACTTTGTAGCTGGAGACCCAAAAGAAAAATGTCTCCCAGGCACCCAAACTAGTTAAAATAGCAGATCTACAAGACCGCATTCCGCGTTGTGATCTTGTAGATGTGCTATTTTCACAACTTTGTGGAAAACGTTGTGGATTTATTTTTGAAAAAGGTTTAATTTTGTATTAAAATATATAAACATATTTAGTTTTTTATGCACATTTTGAAAATATCTTTGAAATATTAACCATTCAAAAAACTAAAAGTAGGAAGCGAAAAAAAAGCATTACGCCCATAGACTCTACAGACTGTAAATGAAGCCTAATTTTCAGCAATTTCAAATCCGCCATCTTTATATGTCGCGTCATATCACGTCATATCCTATGCAACCGGAAATTAATGCTATTGGTTGGGTAGCTTGTCAATCAAGAGCAGGGGTGGGGAATGAATGCCATTGGTTGTGTAACTTGTCAATCAAATCATCCCGCCCCTCCTAGAGCATACCCTACTTTATCGTCAATTTTAGAATAAATGGGCCATAATTAACCAAAACGCATATCATGGTGATTGAAAGAAGACTTTAAACTAGCGACTGGAAGCATATAGTATTTATGACAATGTTTATTAGGTAATAAAAGTCTAAAGTTCGGCAAAAACTTGTATTGAGAGTTACACCAGCAGGGGTAAAACAACTAAACTACAGGTCATTCATATGAACTGTCACTTCCGATATTGACTCAATTTCAAAGGCCGACGCTGGGCCCTTGGTAAAAACGAAAACGTGTGATGTGACAATAAAAGTGATGGTGATTGTGTGCCAGGTGCCCATGGACCCTCTGCGCGCCCAGCAGCTGGTGTCAGAGTGGAAGCAGAAGTCCATGGAGATGAGAGGGTTGGAGGTGGAGAGGAGGTCCATGGAGATGAGAGGGATGGAGTCAGAGAGGAGGTCCATGGAGTTGAGAGGAGGGGAGGTGGAGAGGGAGGCCAGTGAGGAGGGCTCTGAGGTGGGCTCCTCCTCACTGGGCACCGACGACGGAGGAGGATCCAGTCTCAGCTCTCAGGTAGGGATGCAAATTATCGATTCATTCATTAATTGATAGTTGATAACCTTATCAATCGATTAATTGATATGCAGCGTTTTTTTACCATCAAAGGGAAATTTCTTGTCCGAAACCGAAAATGAGTGCAGAAACATAATTGCCTTGACGTATATAACATTCACGAGCATCAACGAGCATCACACACACACACACACACACACACACACACACACACACACACACACACACACACACACACACACACACACACACACACACACACACACACACACACACACCTCCCCTCTGCAGTGCTTTATGGAGTCTCATTTCACCCCAAAAGCTCTTGAATATGATTTAATATGATTAAGGATTACTGTGATTATGGTAAGCTCACATTTGATGTCACACAAACCTGTAACTTCCACTAGCCCCTCCCAATTTTTTTTTTTCAAATGTTAATTTCTTTTTTTCAATATATTGAAAATCGATAAATTTAATCGAGTAAATTCTTAATGGCAATTAATCGATTATAGATTAATTGTTAACATCCCTACTCCCAGCCATAGAGCTACAATAAGCCATTCTATGGAGTAGCATATATACAGTAGGCCTATATATATCGCTGATGTCACGTGGAAACCTTGTATTAGTCGGGTGGCTTAGCAAAAATAGCTTTAGCGGATAAAAGCACCAAATTTAGCATGAGTCTTTTTTAGGCGTGGCCTATATGGGAAGTTGCGTCATGATCCAAGGGGAAAACATTTTAGATTTTATGATCTACGGTTCAAGAGTTATAGGCCAAAAAGTGAATTTTGTTCATGGATATTGATATTATTGTGCGCTGTCTGCATAATTAAAAACATTGTGTGGGCCACTAGGCAAGAATCCATCAGTAGGTCCTAAAGAAGCCTCATGCAAAATGTGGTATATATATATATATATTTAAACATTTTTACAAATTTTATAAATCAACAAATCAATAGATTTTTATACTTCGTTGCACAACGGTATCGTGTAAGAAATAGTGAAAATTGCCAATCTACAACGTCAACGCGTTGTGACCTTATATGCTATTTTCACTATTTTGGACATGTTTGGGGAAACTTTTATTAGCAACTTTCACTTTTTTTTTTTTTATTTCTTGAAAATATTTGAAACTTTGATTGGTAACCATTTATTTATCCATGTATTTTTTAACTTTTTGTCTATAATGACAATATTTGATTATTGATTGATTAACTTTTATTGGCTACTTTCAATTTTTTTATTCTAATGTTTACATTAGAATAAAAAAACACCTTTGCGCCTATTTAGTATGAATTATGAATGGATTCTTTGATTTAATTGATCAATTATGGCGATTGATTGTTTCCTCCTCTCAGGTCCCGGTGTACCCTCCCACGGTGCAGGCGGCCCGGCGGTCCGCCACCCCTCCCGCCAACGCCCAACAACAACAACAACAACATCAGCCTCCAGGAGGGGGCGCCAGAGCCGTGGCCACGCCCAGACCTCCACAGATCCCCGAGGCGGGGCCCCCGCCCGTGTCCCCCAAGAGCGCCCTGACTCGGGCCAAGTGGCTGGCCATCACCGAGAAGACGGGGGCGGGGCGAGGGGCCGGGGGAGGGGGGCAGGCCACCAACCAACCACGACTCATGCAGGCACGGATTTTTTTAATCTATTTTTTATGAGATTAACCTATTCATACATATCATTTTGGGGGTCCTTGACATGAAAAAGTTTGAGAACCACTGATATTACAGCAACACGTTTTTAAAAAAAAAAAATAGGATTTAGAAGACATTTGTAGAATCCCCAGAAGCAAAGATTTGAGTTAAAAATGTTCACTTAAAAACTTTAAAAATAAAAAAGAACGCGGAACTACAAGCTCATAGTGCGGCATTCGGTGCCGCACAATAATCTTGTATATGCTATTTTTGAATAGCCAAAGAAATCAAAAATTTCAGATTTGTAAATAGTAATGTAACTCAGTGGTTCTCAAACTTTTTCGTGCCAAGGACCCCCAAATAGACACTTATTAGACCGCGGACCCCCATTTGAAAAGATAAGCCAGGGACCCCATAATAGAAGATTTTTACGGCTCTCTAGCAGTGATTTCAACCATTTTAATTTCAAGGACCCCCAGTTTGACATGCATTAGGCTACGGACCCCCATTTAATGGCATTTATATCTCTGGGACCCCAATTCATATCGTAAAATCAATGTTAATCTAACTCTGAGAGTGTACAAATGGAACCAAATGGACCCTAACGGGTCCATTTGGTTCCATTTGTACACTCTCAGCCATTTGTACACTCTCAGAGTTACAGACCCATAAGGGTCCATTTGGTTCCTGTCCATCATTTAGCTGGGGACCCCCTGGAACCCCCTCAAGTACCCCTGGGGGTCCCCGGGCCCCACTTTGAGAACCAATGATGTAACTAATACATTTTAAAGGAGTATTATGTAACTAGTAATGTATTTTAAAGGAGTAATATAGTCATATTTACTCTCATGCAAGTCATAATTTAAAGGAATGATATGTAACAAGTACATTGTAAATGAGTAATGTAACTAGTAATATTTACTCTCATGCAGGTCATTGCCATGTCCAAACAGCAGGGGCTCCTCCCCTCATCGTCGACGGACACGCCCAGATCCCCCTCCCCCTCGGGCAGGACTTCCTCCTCCTCCTCCGATCAGCACCCGGGATTGGCTGCTTACGTCACCGTGGACGCCCATGGCCACGCCCCCCACCACACCCACCACCATCCCGTCGTCCAGGCCCCGCCCCCTCCCGCTGCTTCCCGCCACAGCGTGACCCCGCCCCCAATCTCCTCGTCCTCCTCGGCGACCAACGGGAACCCGTGGGAGTGGCGGGGCTCATCGGCCAATGGGAGTGGAGGAGGAGGAGGAGGAGGAGGAGACCACCACCGAGACCCCCGCGACACCTACGACCTCAACAGCCACAGCCGGGGGGACAGCGCGGCGCGCGGGAGCAGCTTCCGGCCGCACTCCCAGCCCAGTTCCCAGTTCTACGGTGGGTCCGCCTCCCCAGAGGCGGAGCTGCACCTCCCTCCGCCCCCGCTCCTCCCCCCGGGAGGGGCGGAGCTAGCGGGGGGAGCCGACGGCCCCTCCGTGCAGCAGCAGCGTTCGGTCTCCAGGGAGTCGAGCGTTCGACGCAAGACGGCGCTCGTCCTGCTGGACCGGGAGTTTGAACAGGACACCTATTACAAGAAGATACATGCGGGACGGCGCTACAACAACTAGCTTCATTTATTTATTGGGTTTTTAAAAAAAAGGCCTTTACAGTCAGACCTGGCGGTTAGCTAGTGTGAGCAGCGTGGCCTCGGAGCGTCGCTACGCCTCTCCGGGACGGACGGTGTGTGAAAAGGTTTTTAGGGCTGTTCCTCCACTATTAAGACATTATTCGTCAACTAAAAGGGTCTTCTCTTCAACAGGGGGGTCCGGGACTTCCACCCCTCCCTAGAGGGTCCTCAGAGCTACTACATGAGGTCCGCAAAGTCTTTTTTTCTTTTACATGAATCACTTGAACCCTAGCAATCCCTTTTCCCCTTTTCATTCGCCGAAAATAGTCTGTCTACATGCTCACTGTGAATTGAGTACAAAAGGACCCCATTTGAAACAAGCCGTTAGGCTTTCATGGGCTTTTTAATCCTATTTAGTTGACTTTGTATTTAAACTGTACTTTCATGTGCTTTTTCTCTGCAAACTTTTAAATAAAGTATTCAATCAATCAATCAAAAACTGTGAGCTTGTAGACAGGCAAAGAGATTTGGTGTAGAGGGGGAAAAAGAACAGACCAAGTATTGAGGGTTTAAGTGGTTAAATGTCTTGGGGGCAAAAACACATTAACAAAAAAACGCTAATTTACAGAACAGTGACGCTGGTGCTGTCAAACAAGTCTATGAAGCTATCTATGAAATCTATGAAGAAAGTTTAATTATGAATATATTTAATATCAATGATGTAGTGGGGGTCCCTGCTTCATCTCTCTCTCCGCTAAGGGGTCCTTGGCCTGAAGAACGTTGAAGGCCCCTGGACTAAAGGGTTATTCGGACCGCTGCGATATTGCTCCTGCGACATTCTTAACTTTATATTCCGTTGTACGAAGCTGTTTGCACAGGGAAAATATAAGCTTATAAGTTACATTGCACGGACCCAGTGCACGTCATTCCGTGCATAGTCGCCTAGAAAACCCGAAAATCTGTGCATATGTATGGCCCACGGTGAGCGTAACCAGCTGCAACCCGGAAAACCCCCGGAAGCAGAGCAGTCCCCACAACAACATTTACGATTCTGTGCCGGTACATAACTCAAACGGCGCTGAGTAGGCTCAAGGGAACGTCGCAACGTTCGGGACGGCAACTCGCTCGCTTTAGCTCGCTCGGTGGTCCCTCACGTGCCTCCAGTTCCCTTGAGACTGCGCGCCTCTAAAATGGTTTAGTCAATGGGGGAGATGCAAGGCGGCTATGGACGGATTTTCGGGTTTTCCAGGTGTCTATGCACGGAATGACACCTCCGTGCAATGTATACTAAGTCGTGTGAGATCGGGTTGTATTATTGTACTGAGAGGACAGCCCTATAAAGAGTGCAGACTAGCCAACACCAACTTGGGACTCCGTCCTGAATCGCTGCCCTCCTCCACACCCCTCTGGATTACCGTAGTGACAACCCCTCCATGTTTTGATGAACGGATTATCATGGCAACGGATTATCGCACTCAGAGGACACGCCCTACGTGGATTGGAAGGACGTTGCAAAAAGGCAACGTGATTTGGTGACCGCAGCGTTGTAACGCTGTAAGACAGACGGGACGATTGTAAAGGTTCATTACTGGAAGCACATCATGCAGAGACAACCAAAACAAAATAAAAAATACACAACATGCAGTACCACACAACTACACAAAAAGGACACAACATGCAGTTGTACAGGTTGCACTCAAATTAGGTTTACTGGCAATAATTCACAAACTGTCACAGCTGTTTAGCAATAAACAAAAACAAACGGGAGCAATTTCAATAGCTCAACACAACTAATATTACTAGTGGTTTCTCCAAATTTAACTCAAAAGTCCTGGAAGATTCTAGAGTGGCCACAGTCACAGTCTAGTGACTCGAACCCTGTAGAAAATCTCATGTGGGATTTGAACAAGGCTGTTGACAAAATGCAAACCCAAGAACATTAGTGAACTGGAGGCCATCGTGTGTTGAGCTAATTAAAATGTTTTTGTTTGATTTGTTTATTGCAAAACAGCCGACAATTTGTGCATTTTGCCAATGAGCCTAAATCGAAGTGCGACTGTTCATGCAGTGCAACATACACATGTCCCACGCAGTGACTGTGTTCATATCACCTCAATACTGCCCCCTCTGGCCATAAGGGGTTGGAGTGGTTTACGAAGAGGGGGCTTCCGCCAGGGAGTGCTAGGGAAAATGGAACGAAAGAAAAAAGTAAAACAAATATATATATATAGATATATTAATTCAATTCATGAGATTAACATACCGTCCCTATTTTGGGGCGTGTCCTTATTGTCAAAAAATCGTTTTAAAAGAATTGTCTAAATCTTTGTCAAAAATGTTCAAATATTTCAGTACGTTTCGGAAGCATTTTCGAAAATATAAAATATAGCAGCTCTACAAGCTCACAGCACAAACGCAAACACACAAAATAGCGATGTGACGCACTTCGCTATTTTCGTGTTTTTTTAAGCCATTTCGCAACAGGGGGCGCTGCAGCCGCAGGCTATGAGCCACTGACACCCAGCAATAGCAGTATGTGATTGGCCGCTGACAGGTGACGATGTCACCAAAAATGTCAGCAGTTGCCAACTTTTTGACCATCAAACGAGGAAACAAGGCTTATTGTCAGTGTTAACGAAGCTGATGGTCAGTGTTAACGAGCGTTAATGAGGCTGATGGTCAGTGTTAACGAGCGTTAATGAGGCTGATGGTCAGTGTTAATGAGCATTAACAAGTCTGATGTTCAGTGTCAATGAGGCTAATGGTTAGCATTAATGAGCATTAACGAGGCTGATGGTCAGCTTTAAGAGTGTTTTTAGAGTGTTAATGAGGCTGATGTCAGCGTTAATGAGCATTAACAAGTCTGATGTTCAGTGTCAATGAGGCTGATGGTTGGCGTTAATGAGTGTTAATGAGGCTGATGGTCAGTGTTAACAAGCATTAACATGGCTGATGGTCAGCATTAACCAGCGTTAACGAGGCTGATGGACAGCTTAAACGAGCGTTAAAGAGGCTGATGGTCAGCGTTAACGAGCGTTGACAAGGCTGGTGGTCAGCATCAGCTAACTGGAGCTGCTTGTGTTTTTAACGTAACGGTGATGTTAATTAATTAACTTGGTGATTGTATTTATAACACTGAATGAATATTTCATTATGATGATGTGGCCTTTCTGTTGTCTATACTTGGTTTCTAATGGATACTTAACTAGCATGTGTGTCTGTTTTTCCGTGTGTGTGTGTGTGTGTGTGTGTGTGTGTGTGTGTGTGTGTGTGTGTGTGCGTGTGCGTGTGCGTGTGTGTGTGTGTGTGTGTGTGTGTGTGTGGCAGAGTGTGTGTCTATATTCTGGGAATGTGTGTTTTGATATGACGTGGGCATGCATGTGTCTAAACAAGGAAACAAAGCGCTGTTAGTCTCATTTATGACTGTGGACATGTAATTATGAAAGACATTTTATGACTGTGGACATGTAATTATGAAAGACATTTTATGACTGTGGACATGTAATTATGAAAGACATTTTAAATGACTGTGTGGACATGTAATTATGAAAGACATTTTATGACTGTGTGGACACGTAATTATGAAAGACATTTTATGACTGTGTGGACATGTTATTATGAAAGACATGTTATGACTGTGTGGACATGATGGAAGACAGCCACTGGATCATTTATTCAAATCGGTAAGAGGAAATTAAAGTTTTCTTTAATCTCATTGAATTGCCATGTGTACAGACCAGTAACAAACTGCATGTTATGTATGTGATCCGGAGCTTGAAAGTTCTACTTTGTCAGAAAAAAAAGAAAGTAATTAAAAGCTGCTGTTAGAAACTTGAATGGATTCATGTTCTATTCTGTGTCTGGAGGTTAAATCATGCTATCAGTTGTCTAGCGCAGGGGTCTTCAACGTTTTCAGGCCAAGGACCCCCTAGCTGAGTGAGAGATGTAGCAGGGACCCCCTCGATATTTTATAAAATTCTGTTTCAGATAAACTTTTGCTGCTCTTTTTTCCCTCTACACCTATAACTCTTTGCCAGCGTTGTGAGCTTGTAGATCGGCTATGTTTGGATAACGTTATCCTGAGAAAAGGGATGCTAGGGTTCAAGTGGTTAATGTAAAAAAAAAAAGATCATATCACACAAATATTTGGTGGACCCCCTGTAGTAACTCTGAGGACCCCCTAGGGGTCCCGGACCCCCTGTTGAAGACCCCTGGTCTAGCGTTTAGCTATGATGATGGCACCATGGCTATCAAATCACCCTGCAGAAGAGGGCTGTGGACAGAAACAGACAAGGTGCTGTCGTATATAATGCACGTCCGGGTAGCGTGTACTAGTACTGTACTGTGGTAGTACTGTACTGGTAACTAGATTCTGCCAAGCGCTTCCATCACCTGGCTGCCTCGGTGGCGTGCCTCGCTAACCGTTAGACTTAATAACGACAAAACGTTACTTTTTGTGAGGTTAAGATTAGGTTTTGTGATGGATTGCTTTGATGTTTCCTCTGTTGCCTTGCTGCTGTTTTGTTTTGTTTTTTGTTTTTCTTTCCTTTTGTTGTGGTTCCTTCAATGTGAAGGCCTGTATGTTTTTCCCTCTCCCTCTATGGCACATATCATGAACCGAATATGAATTAATTTGTTATTAATGTGCAGAAAAAACAATACAACAAAGTTTAAAATGAATTACTTATTTTCGCCACTTTAGGTATAATTTAGCCACTTTAGGTATAATTTAGGCACGACAGAAGTCTCAGACAGCACACCTGCCAATCAAAGTGACTACTAGCCAATCACAGCGCGTCATTTCCGGGACTTGGCAGAAACTAGTTGAATAACAATATAACGCGTCTGGGTAGCTCAGTCGGTCGAGCTCTCGCCTTTGGACCACGAGGTCATGGATTCGATCCCGGGCACCGCCAACTCATCGCATGAGACGCACGCCTTCGGGTGCGGCAGGTCGTGTGGTACGTACTGGGAGCTGATGGTAGCTGTGGCGCTCCTCCTCAGCAATCCTTCTCCCAGGGGTCTAGCGCAGTGATTCTCACGGTGCGGTCCCCCAGGGGTCCTTGGGGGAGTTCCAGGGGGTCCCCAGCGAAAGCATCATGATCACTCTATCCACGTGTTATACGTTGGCAAAAGAATCTGAGAAATGTCGGAAATGTTTGGAAGATTTTGAATAATATCATTTAATGTCATTTTTGGGGTCCTTGACACGAACAAGTTGGAGAGCCACTGGTCTAGCACATTGAAACGGTCTCAGATGATACAGACAATATGCCCCTCCGACCTACTTAATAGTGGGGACCAATCATATGAAGATACGGTTGAAAATGAGCCATGTCTATAACAGTAGCGATGGATGTATTTAACATGGATGTCTTTAACATGGATGTCTTTAACATGGATGTATTTAACATGGATGTCTTTAACCCATTTAGACCGGGCAAGAATCGGTGTGAGATTTCTTTGACTATTCAAAAACAGCAGATGTACGAGCTTGTATATCTGCTATTTTTGAAAAATCGTGAAACTTTGTGCAAATCTCTGAATATAATATATATACATTTTTAACTCAAATATTTGCTTCTGGGGGTCCCTGGAACAAAATATTTTGAGATGGGGAGGGGGTCCGGGGACAAATACATATCATTTTGGGGGTCTTGACATGAAAAATGTTTGAGAACCACTGATAAATAGCAACATAAGTTTTTTTTTTTTTTTTTAACTGTTAGGATTTAGAAGACATTTGCAGAATCCCCAAGAAGCAAAGATTTGAGTTAAAAATGTTCACTTTGAAAAACATAATATATTCAAAGATTTGCACAAATCGATAAAAAAAAAAAAGTGCAGATCTACAAGCTTGTAGCGTGGCACCGAGCTTGTAGATCTGCTATTTTTGAATAGCCCAAAAAATCTTAAAATAACACACAGATGCGTTCCCGGTCTGGGTTAACAGTATGTCTTTAACAGTAGCGATGGATGCTGATCAGGTCCATTGTTAAAAGGAATCAGGAACATTTCATGTTGCCATGGGAACCAGCATCTATCTATGTGTTGTAACTAGCTGGCTAGCAGGAGAACGAGGACCGGTGGAGACACAGGAACCTATCAGTGCTGTGAATGTAATCTGGAGAGTGTGTGTGTGTGTGTGTGTGTGTGTGTGTGTGGTGGGGGAGGGTCTAACTGAACAGCTTATGCGTGATGGAGCCGCAGGCTGACAATGATTTATTACTGAGAAAGAATAAGCGTGCTCGCGCGTACGCGCACGTGCACACACACACACACACACACACACACACACACACACACACACACACACACACACACACACACACACACACACACACACACACACACACACACTCCTCACTGTCAAATAGTACTATAGTGACAGCATAACGTTAGGGATCCTTTAGGATTTCAAAGATTTCCCTTTAACCCATGAAGACCTGAGGCCGATTCTACAAATGCCTTCTAAATCCTAACAGTTTTCTGAAAAAACCCTATGTTTCTATAAATCGTTGTCCCCCAAAATTATATGTTTTTGGTCGCCAACCCCCATCAAAATATGTTGTACCAGGACCCCCCAACCCCCACCCCCCCAGAAGCAAAGACTATCTGTATTCAAAGATTTGCACAAATGTGGGGGGGGGGGGGGGGGTTCCAGGGGGTCCCCAGCAAAATATGTTAATATAGCATCACAATAATTTTAACCACTTCAACCTTTTATACTTTGGCTATTCAAAAATAGCAGATCTACAAGCTCATAACACAGACGCACCGAGTGCCGATCTACGAGCATGTAGCCTACATCTGCTATTCTTTTTTAATCGTGAAAATGTGTGCAAATATATGTGTAGAAAATCCTCTCACTCTCTGGCTGGGAGTGGGTGGAGTTGGATCCTGTGGTTCTAATCATTTCACTTAGTGGTGGGCGGAGTCTGGTTTTAGCCTAATTTGTCACACCTGAGGTAGGTCTATATAGGCCCAGGTAGTGTCAGACCAAACATTTGTCTGAAGGGAGAAGAGGTGTTGCTGGCTAGTGCTCCATGTTGTATGTCCACTTGATGCATTATAATGCAATCATCATCACCACCATATCATCATCATCATCATCATGTGTTGCACACAGACTGGCAATAAAACACTTTGAACTCTCAATCCTGGTCTGGTCCAAATGCTCTTGTCGGCATACCGGCCCAATACATAGTATTTTGGGGGTCCTTGACATGACAACGTTTGAGAACCACTGATATTACTATAGCAACGTAGAATCCAATATTCCATACACTGTGAGAGTTTGTTTTGGAGTTGATATTATTATTTTAAATAGACAGACAGACAGACGGACGTGGTGGAAAAAGTACTCACATTTTGTACTTAAGTAAAAGTATCAATACTGCAATGTAGAAATACTCTGTTACAAGTAAAAGTCCAGAAAAAAACATTTGATTGAGTAAAAGTACAAAAGTATTAATGCATCGCAGCGCAACGCATTGTGAGCTTGTAGATCTGCTATTTTCAAATGGCCGAAATGTATAAAGGGCTGAAGTGGTTAATGTATGTTTTGTAATAATAATCAAAATCTACAAAATAACTAGTAACTAGTTTTCAAATAATTGTAGTGGAGTAAAAGTACAATTTGCCTCTGAGATGTAGTGGAGTAGAAGTAAAAGTACTGATAATTGGAAATACTCCAGTAAAGTAAAAAATACCTCGAAATTGTACTTAGGTACAGTACTTGAGTACATGTACTTAGTTGCTTTACACCACTAGCAGACAGACAGACAGACAGACAGACAGACAGACAGACAGACAGACATCAGATGAAACCATGTGATTTGGTTGTGTCAGCCATATGCAACGGCTGGGATTCGAACCTGCGTCTCCCGCACATGCAAGGGGGACACTAAAGCCCCCCCCCCCCCCCCCCCCGGCTGGGGGAAACATTAGACTTCATATTAGGTGTTCAGGCACACACACACACACACACACACACACACACACACACACACACACACACACACACACACACACACTATAATTTATGGGAGGCCATATTACCATACGTGTGTAATATCTGGTTGTATTAAAGTGGGGGTTCTGACACGTGTGTGTGTGTGTGTGTGTGTGTGTGTGTGTGTGTGTGTGTGTGTGTGTGTGTGTGTGTGTGTGTGTGTGTGTGTGTGTGCGTGCGTGCGTGCGTGCGTGCGTGCGTGCGTGCGTGCGTGCGTGCGTGCGTGCGTGCGTGTGTGTGTGTGTACCCGTTTTCCCTCATTTCCTGCTGCAGGCGACCGGGGCCTGTTGTCATGGCTACCAGTTCCCAGCAAAACGTGTGTGTGTGTGTGTGTGTGTGCAGTGAGTGTGAAGCAATTTATCATCTGAGAGAGAGTGATTAGTGTGTGTGTGTGCGTGTGTATCTGTGTGTGTGTCCAGGATATTATTCTAAAGCAGTGGTCACACGGCTTTCAGTTGTTCCGCCACTGCATCTATGATGTATTCATGATGTAAGACTCCATATTTGGGCAAAGGTTTTCAGCCCGAAACAACCGGCAATGACTTCCATTATTATTACATGAATGATGATGATGGCACCCTTCGGGCTACTTCCATTATACACCAACATCTGGGTGGTAAGGAAGATACCATCGGACTGGACAAAAGGAGTGATTGTTAAGGTTCCAACGAAAGGCACACTATCCGATTGTAACAACTGGAGGGGCATCACACTTATTTCTGTTCCCAGCAAAATATTCTGCAAAATTTGTATAAACCGTATTACATCAGCAGTTGACAAAGTACTCCGATGAACAAGCCGGTTTTAGGAAAGGAAAGGGATGCGTCGACCAGATCTTCACTCTCAGGAACATCATTGAGCAGTGCAGTGAATGGCAACGACAGCTCTACATAAACTTCATAGACTTCGAGAAGGCTTTTGATAGCATCCATCGTGATAGCCTCTGGATGATCATGAGAAGCTATGGAATCCCCTCCCACATAGTCAATATCATCCAACAGTTCTATACCGGCTTTTCTTGCACTGTGGGAACAAGCACCACCAGTAAAAAACAATAAAACCAAAGTCATGCCCATCAACACCAATACAGCAACACATAACAATAGAGGAACAAGTCTTGGGAAATGCAGACCATTTCACATATCTTGGTAAGTATCATTCACTATGATGGGGGAGCAAGTAAGGACATTCAAAACCGGATCAACAAAGCATACACAACCTTCATAAGACTTAAACAAATCTGGAAGTCAAACCAATACAGCACCAAAACAAAACTCCGGATCTACCAAAGCTGAGTACTATCAACACTACTATACGGTGCAGAATGCTGGAAAACCACAGAAAGCGACATCCATAAATGATCAACCTTTCACACATCATGCCTGTGCAAAATCCTACGTATATTCTGTCCCAAGACCATCTCGAACATTAAACTCCATAATATCACCCAACAAGACGACATGCACTGCATAATCAGTAAACGCTGGTGGACCTCGATTGGCCATGTCCTCAGAATGCACATCAACATCCTTACACTGGACCCCAGAAGGAAGGGAGGCCTACAATGACATGGCGGAGGACGATAGAGAAGGAACTCTACAGCAACAACACCAGAGCTGGGGGACCATGGAGAAGATGGCCAAAGACAGATGGAAGTGGAGAAACTTTTGTCCGGGGACAAATACGTATAATTTTGGGTGGTCCTTGACATGAAAAAGGTTTGAGAACCACTGATATCATAGCAACATAAGTTTCTTTAAAAAAAGGATAGGATTCAGAAGACATTTTTAGAATTCCCCAGGAGCAAAGATTTGAGTTAAACATTTTCACTTTAAAAAAACATTTATATTCAAACATTTGAAAAACTTAGCACGGCACTATGAGCATGTAGATCTGCTATTTTTTGAATAGCCCAAAGTATACAATTTATTAATATACTCTACCATACATGTAGCACTGGCCCTTTAAGGAAAGTGCATAAAGAGGGGTGGCCAGGTTTGTGGCCTCCTGTCTAGCCAGAAGCCTGGCTTGAGTGTTTGTGAGAGAGACCTGGAGGCATGGGTGCCATGTCATTGTTCCGACGGCTTATTGTTCCGACGGCTCATTGTTCCGACGGTTACTATACTAACCCTATACCTAACCCTAACCCTAACCTTAACCGCACGCGGAAGCCACGTAGTCGGAGTCATGGGATGTCGGACTTATGTGCAGTCCCCACCATGAGGGGTACAGACTAATTCTCGGTAAGACAATCTGAAACAAATGACAAGGTTTTTATAACTCATTGTAGCAATAGTATATATATAAGAGTTTAGATAGGCTGACAATATTAGGCCTGTTGTTAATTATACTAATGTATATCTGTATTTCCAGAAGCCTCCAGGTCCTTTGAGCAGCAGTACCCTGTGGCTGTGCAGGCCTATATCAATGGGAGCCATGGGCATATATTGACTCATTGGGTATGTTTGTTATTTTGCTGTATTTTGTCATCTTACTGTAGGGGCCTAATATCTGGGATGAATTGTTGGAGGGTTGGTCTAATGCTTTAGTATTTGATTTTTTTGTAGGATCTGAACTAACCATCACTGTTTTTCCCACAGTGCCATATATACTGTTTAGACTGGGTTTTTGCTATTGGACTGTGTGCAATAGGGTTGACCTGAGGACAGAGCTATACTGGGTCATTAAGTAGCATTGCTTGATTTTGGTTTTGCGTATTTGTAGTTTGATTTGCTTATTTACTTTATTTGCTTTTGGTTTTGCATTATTTGGTTTTGATTTGTTTCATTTCTGTATATTTAGTTTAGAGGCCCAAGTAGGCCCCGAAGCCCTTACCCTTATTGTCCCTTTGCCTTTTGGGTTTAGTCCCTTTGCAGAACTCAGTAATACTAACCGCTTTCTAACTCTGTATTTTAACCTGACTATTTTTTATACCAACTGTTTGAATAAACTTGATACATTTGATACATCAGCCTCTGGTTCTGTTCATTCTGAACCCGTACCTTTCTGGGGAACCTTACCTTGTTCAGTCCTATATATCTATATCTATATATATATATATATATATACAGTATATATATATATATATATATATATATATATATATATATATATATATATATACACACACAGTATATGGTTAATGTGTTTAAAGGATCCCTCACTCCTATATGTGTGGGTGGTGTAGTCATTGCTTCACATAGCCAGCTGTTACATACAGATTGGACAACATTATTTGATTAATGAACACAAAGTTACATAGTGCTGCTTTAAAGAATATTGTCTCAGACTCCTCTCGCCTCATCAATTATAGATTGATCCAGAATTCCACGACAATATCTATGTATATATCTAGATATCTACATAAATATCTAGGTATATATCTAGATATCTACATAAATATCTAGGTATATATCTAGATATCTACATAAATATCTGCTGTATCGGCTGTTCTGTAGGGCTGCTGCGCTGCATAGAAACCTCTCATTATTATTATTGTTTAGACTGATGCTAGGTTCTTGGTTTACCTGTGATCTTAGTTTACTGAGACACCACTACACTAGTCTCGCGTAGCCAGACAACTATTCCACAATCTCCGAATGCTATATAGAGTCTGGAACTACAACTCCCGAAATCCGATTGAGGAAACTGGCACTTCTGTTCACGAAAATATATTTTAAAATATCTTTACATTTTCTTTTTTAATAGCCTATGTATAAAATAGGGCTAAAGTGGTTAATGTATGTTTCATAATATCATAATTTATATCTGAATAGTAGCTAGTAACTAAAGTTTTCAAATAAATGTAGTGGAGTAAAAGTACAATATTTGCCTCTGAAATGTAGTGGAGTAGAAGTAAAATATTGGAAATTGGAAATACTCAAGTAAAGTACAAATACCTAAAAATCGTACTTAAGTACAGTACTTAAGTAAATGTACTTAGTTACTTTCCACCACTGATTCTATGTACTGTATGTGTTTTTACCTTGTTTACTGTAAGTCACTCTGGATAAAGAGTCTAATTAATGCCTACATTGTAAGTTGTTAAAACCATGCTCACACTGGTCGGTGGAATGAAGTGATTATGTTCAGATGAGTCATCCATCCTTCACCATATTCAGAACAAGTGGGCGAGTGCATGTGTGTAGTGTACACACTGTGTGGAGAACACACTAAAAGGCAGCTACGTAGTCTTTCCAGAACAAGCACTTGTTTCAGTTTTTCGGCAGGGCTTGCCGATCCGGAGTATAAATTAAGAGAGCACGAGAAGTGTTTTATTAATATTATTAAATATTAAATAAAATATTATAATGTATTTATTAATAAGGAAAGGCTGCATGGTTTAGTTATTGGAAGAGATAAATGTATGAACATCCAAACAGACTTAGACTCGAAGATCACCTGTTTCAATTATTAGCAAAAATATATCTATATCCTGGTTTCAGCTTATTTATTTATATTATATACCATTTATGGCAATTATACTGATGACAAAGGGTTGCAGTATTTCGTTATGGTAAGGTAATAATGTCTAGACATATAAACATGGACTTAGAGTCTATGAGAGTCTGAGATCATCTTTCTAAGTCGTACAAATTAAAAAATGCAGTAATTTCCTGATTCTTATCGTATTTCTGCATAATTTATGCAAGTTATGCTAATAGTCCATATTCACACGGTGGCCATTTTGGAATTTAACATTGCGTTGCTGTGGCAACTGGGGTGGCATTTCATTGACTTAATGGCAATATGGCCGCCGTGTGAATATGGTCTATTAGGAGAGGAGATCAGACTGCATCATGGTAATAGATTAATTTCTTGACATCACAAACACGGAACGTTTATAGACTCTTGGATTACCTTTCTAAGTTTAGAAGCAAAATTATAGCGATGCCAATAATTCGCTAATTTTGCAAATTACGCAAACAAAACACAACAGGGAGGAAAATGGAAATGGAGATATCTTTATTTGACTTTCTAAGAACCCCAAGAATCAAAATATACCACTCAACAAAGATAAATAAGTGACAATTACGGCCACCACAATTTGATGGATAGGCCCCTGAACTTTTCAGGGGTCTATCTTGTGCGGCCGATTTCTTGTGTGGACGATTTTATGGCCAGGAGTATTTTTTTACTAAAAGCTAATGGTTGGAAAGGATTCAGGACCACTGAAAACCTATGATTAGACATCCCACAAGTTCATTTTGGCCAATTGTAATCTTTCTAGTTGTTTGCCCTGGCCCTCCGGGTACCCCAACTTTGATTGGCTCCCACAAAGTTTCCCAAGGGAGTTGGGTTAGAACAAATTGAGAGTTAGTTGTTAGTAGACACCTTCATGAACACAATTTGTGAAGAAAGGCATTAAGCATTTATTTTCCAGATTGGTCTGAAATTCGGCTAACTTTCCCTCCTCAGATACCTCCTCAGAGTATTTATATGTACATATTGTACCACAGTATTGTACATTCTGTATGTAATAAATCTCTATAGTAATGTTACTGTATGGAGGCTTTCATACAAATTGAATACATTATCATAATGAACTGGAATGATTTCTGTAGTTGTGGAGTACCACTAGACACACACACGCACGCACGCGCGCACACACACACACACACACACACACACACACACACACACACACACACACACACACACACACACACACACACACACACACACACACACACACACACACTCTGTGCCTCTGCACCATGTCAAATGACAGCAACACAGTGAGGGGAGTGTGTGTGTGTGTGTGTGTGTGTGTGTGTGTGTGTGTGTGTGTGTGTGTGTGTGTGTGTGTGTGTGTGTGTGTGTGTGTGTGTGTGTGCGTGCACGTGTGCCAGTCCACACCATCACACACAGAAAGCTGACGGCAATGAAATGTTTCCGATTTCATTTTTATACAGTCCCCTACATTATGAGAGGAGAGGAGAGGAGATGTGTGTCCAGAGCCAAGGAGAGAGAGTAGAGAGTATTGACACACCTAAAGTTTAACACACCCATTATTATGTGATTAGCTGCAGCTGTGTTGCTTACATCACTGTGTACTATGAGATCAGCCCATACAGTCTATGGATCAGCCTCATGCAACTGTAAGCAACACAGCTGCGTAGGCGTGCGGGGGGGGGCGTTGAGAACTTGTAGGTCTGCTATTTTCGACTAATGTTCCCCTCATAATAGGGATGCTGAGGTTCAAGTGGTAAATGTAAGATGTATGATTTGCCGGCCCCCCTGTAGTAACTCTGAGGGCCCCCTAGGGGTCCCTGACCCCCTGTTGAAGACCCCAGCTATAACACGCTGTAAGGATCACCCAGGAGTCAGCCCCCCTCTTTATCCAGACCTCTGTCTTCTCCAGGCTTGACCACTGTAAACTCACAGGATGCTCACTGAAGCCCATCCAAATGATCCAGAATGCTGCAACATGCCTGGTTCTTCAACCTCCAGAAATGTTCACATCTTCCCCGTGTTGATTTTCTCGACTAAAAATATGACAAAAAATGTTCGTCGACTACATTTTTTCACTGACGAAAACTAAATAAAAATAATAAAACGTTCTATGACGGAAAATATTTTACTTAAGTAAAAGTATCAATACTGCAATGTAGAAGTACTCTTTTACAGGTGAAAGCACAAAAATGTTTGAAAATAGCAGATCTACAAGCTCACAACGTGTCGCGATGTGACGTGTTGTGAGCTTGTAGATCTGCTATTTTCAAATAGCCTAGGCATGAAATATACCTGATAGATTGTATTTTCTTCATATAAGATTAAATGGAATCGTTTGATTAACGGTTACACCCCTACACTACAGTCTATATAGCACACACACACACACACACACACACACACACACACACACACACACACACACACACACACACACACACACACACACACACACACACACACACACACACACACACACACACACTACCCATCATGCACTGGGGCTCTGGTCTGGCAGGCGGCCAGCCAGCCACATTGATCAGAGCCTGTCGAGTTTCCATGGAAACAACTACCATGTGCTGTGTGTGTGTGTGTGTGTGTGTGTGTGTGTGTGTGTGTGTGTGTGTGTGTGTGTGTGTGTGTGTGTGTGTGTGTGTGTGTGTGTGTGTGTGTGTGTGTGTGTGTGTGTGTGTGTGTGTGTGTGTGAGAGATGGAGGGAGAGATGGGAGAGAGAGAAGGTGGGAGAAAGAGGGGGGAGAGAGAGAGAGAGAGAGAGAGAGAGAGAGAGAGAGAGAGTGAGGGGAGAGATAATTCACTGCAGTGAAACATTTCACCTGTTTGTACATTTAATCTATGTTGCCCTCTACTGGTCAGGATTTGCAACAACAGGTGTATGGAGAGTAAATGAGTAAATTATAATGAACTGAATAACAATGAATACAACGTGTTTTAAATACAACCAAATCTGACCAAAATACACAGTCTATATATCATGATAAATAAAACGGTGGCTTATTATAGCAGCATTGTCCTGTTGGTGTCAGCTGTAGTGCAGCACTGTGACCAGAAGAGGGCAGTGCATATCTACACAAAGCTGGCTGGTGGGGCCAGCCAGCCACCAGCTGCTGTGGTGGTTCATGGGAAATGAAGGCACAATGAACTACAAAATGTATTACCAGGTGCTGTGGTGGTTCTTGGGAAATGAAGGCACAATGAACTACAAAATGTATTATATACCAGGTGCTGTGGTGGTTCATGGGAAATGAAGGCACAATGAACTACAACATGTATCATATTTCATAGGTATAGAAACCTAGATACCTTATTGGCCTCTGCCGTTCATTGGAGCGACCTGTATCGCTCTGGCGGCCGCCATAGAGGGCAAGCGGAAGCTGCCACTCGAAGTGACTACTGGCCAATTACAGAGCGTTGACTACTGGCCAATCACAGCGCGTCTAACTGACTAGTTGCTGCGCGGCTGCCTCTTAAAGGGTTAAGGGGCTGGGTTACGAAAATACCCGCCCCCACCTGCCACAGATTGGCCTACCGAACGTCCCCTTCTGTGACGCACGCGGAAACTTCCCGAGGGAGGGCGGAAGCGGGTGATGCGCCCCGAGATATGCCTCAGAGCCGGAGGAGGCGTCTACCTTTATGTGTCTATCTTATAGAGCACCGAAGTCTGACGTCACTGCCAGTAGAGGGCGCTGTTCCAGGGTTCGTGGCTTTATTTTTTGTGTTGAAATCCCCATTGGAGAATCGTAAATCACGTCATATAAGAACTGTGTTCCAAACGTAAACACACCACCCCGGCGTTTTTGTCAGGGGGGTGGCTCTGCATCGTTTATGATATTCATTCATATTTGATACAGCCTGTTTCTGGCGAAAATGGAATTAATTCTGCCTTAAAAGTCTTAAGAACTACTACTTCCGGGTCTGAAATCACTGTCCCCACAGCAGCCGCGTTCATGGGAAATGTAGTCTTTGGGTTGTTTGACTCGTTTCTAGTGTTTATATTGTGTTACTCTTTGGGTAAATGTGTACATTTACACCTTCAGTCGATGCTTCATATCCATATGAGTAAAAACGCCAGGGTGGTGTGTTTATTTTTGAAACACAGTTCTTATATGAAGCAATCTAAGATTCCCCAATGAGGCTATCAATACAAAAAGTAAAGCCACGAACCTGTGGAAAGCACCCTCTACTGGCAGTGACGTCAGAACTTCGGTGCTCTATATACCAGGTGTAGTGGTGGTTCATGGGGAATGAAGGCACAATTAACTGTATCGTAATTAAAGATTCCAGCAATTGTAATGAGCGCTGGACAATGTCTTCTCAAAACATTGTCGACCAAATCGGCTGTAGGTGTATTTTAGTCGACTAAAATCTTATGATATTTAGTCGATTCAAACTAGAGTAAAAGTTAAACATTTCAGATGGCTAAAATATTACTGGAACTAAACTAAACTTCAAAGTTAACACTGTAAAGTACTCACTCCAGTATTTGGGTCAAAGTATAAATACTCCTGTTCAAATATTAGTCAACTACAAGTGAACGTTGCTCAGTCAAATTTGTATTGAGAGTAGCCTGAGAGTACTGCTCGGGAACGCATCTGTGTAATTTTAAGATTTCTTTGGCTATATAAAAATAGCAGTTATACAAGCTCATAGCGCGGCACCGAGTGCCGCGCTATGAGCTTGTAGATCTGCTATTTTTTTTTTTTATCGTGAAAATGTGTGCAAATCTTTAGTTTGAATATATATATGTTTTTTTAAAGCGAAAGTTTTTAACTCAAATCTTTGCTTCTGGGGATTTTACAAATGTCTTCTAAATCCTAACAGGTTTTTTTCTTTTTTTCTTTTTTAGTTATGTTGCTATATTATCAATGGTTTTCTAACTTTTTTTTTGTCAAGGACTCCCAAAATAATATGTATTTGTCTAATATATAATAATAATATTTTGTTCCAGGGACCACCAGAAGCAAAGATTTGAGTTAAAAATGTATATAAAAGATTTGCACACATTTTCACGATTTTTCAAAGAAATAGCCAAAGAAATCTTAAAATGACACACATGCGTTCCCTTCCCGGCCTCAAAGGGTTAAGTATTGAAAAGTACATTTTATTTGTTATCGTCAATGCATTGCTGGATTAAAGTGTAGACATTTTCCAAAGAATTCCAAGATTTTCCAAAATGTTCCTCACAACGCGTCACGTTGTGAGCTTGTAGATCTGATATTGAAACATGGCTGAGTGGTCATGGGGTGCACGGCAGTGCCTTGCTCAAGAACATGGAGGATGTTATAGGAATCCAACCTATACGACCCTATCTGGTCACATGACATTTGATCAAGTCCTATAGTTGATCAACAGCCAATCAGAACACACTTCCTCCTGATCAATGGATTGTCATTGATCTCTTCAGAAACAGGGTTAGTGGATCACTGGGTTAGGGATGTGTGTGTGTGTGTGTGTGTGTGTGTGTGTGTGTGTGTGTGTGTGTGTGTGTGTGTGTGTGTGTGTGTGTGTGTGTGTGTGTGTGTGTGTGTGGGGGGTGGGTGGGTGGGTGGGTGGGTGTGTGTCTCTCTCTCTCTCTCTCTCTCTCTCTCTCTCTCTCTCTGTCATTCTCTCTCACTCTCTCTCTCTCTCTCTCTCTCTCTCTCTCTCTCTCTCTCTCTCTCTCTCTCTCTCTCTCTCTCTCTCTCTCTCTCTCTCTCTCTCTGTCATTCTCTCTCTCTCCCCCCATGCGGGCGGACGGGGGCGTGTCTTTCTCTCTCCCTCATGCTCGGGGCTTCCACCATGCCATGCGACGTGCGTGCGTGTGCACGTTCACGAACGAGCACGCTGCTGCTACACGTGGACGCGCATGCATGCAGCCTAGGCAGACAGACAGACAGACAGACAGACAGACACCTCCAGCTTTCGGATCTTTGGGTGTTTTGGGCGGGTTTAGGGGGGATATTTTTGCCACCAGATCTGTGAGATCCCGGTAGATCTATGCAGGGAGGAGGGATCTAGTGAGTCTAACAGGATCCACTACACACACACACACACACACACACACACACACACACACACACACACACACACACACACACACACACACACACACACACACACACACACACACACACCGGTCAGGGGAGGAGAGAGAGAGAGAGAGAGAGACAGAGAGAGAGAGAGAGAGAGAGAGAGAGAGAGAGAGAGAGAGAGAGAGAGGGGAGATCCGGACCGAGAGAGGGAGGACTTAACAATCATACGATCATTATTATTATTGTTATTATTATTATAACAATAAAGCCATTTTTTTGTTGGAAGGACTTTTGCTTGAACCATGGAGTAAGTACCTCTCTTTATATGCTCTGTGTGTGTGTGTGTGTGTGTGTGTGTGTGTGTGTGTGTGTGTGTGTGTGTGTGTGTGTGTGTGTGTGTGTGTGTGTGTGTGTGTGTGTGTGTTCAGCTGAATGTCCTCTATGGCTCAACCACACCTGAAAAAAAAAACAGATGCCCTTTTCATTCATTTACAATCAATGGAAACTGCAGCTGAAAAAAACACATTTATAACACACGCATAACACATTTATATCACACATCTGTATCTCCCATTCAGTTTGAAATAACATGTAGGCCTATTACTGTGATATTTTAAACGAAGGGAACCAACAATGCGAGCACAACCACAGAACAAACAAATAAATAGCCAAAATGAACTGGCTCAAATGTGTTTTAATTATATTCTTTATAGCCGCATTGAACAGCTCTAAATATATATTATTAAGCTATACTACTATAATGAATATTCTTATTTATAGGCTGCTAAACAAACCTGATCTGGTACTGTTAGCCTAGATGCTTGGGGGGAAAATAGCAGATCTACAAGCTCACAAGATCTGCAATTCTTTTTTGGCCATTTTTGTTTATAGGCTATTGAACAGCTCTAAATGTGTAGGCTATTAATGAATATTCTTATTAAAACAGACCTGATTGGGACATTAGATATATAGGCTACCACTCTCTTCGCCCCGAAAAATAGCAGACCTATATGAGCTTGTAGATCTGCTATTTGTTTTGTTCCCCTCCCAGAATAAGGGGTTGATTGTAAAACGCTGACACACGCACCATGCCGACACACACACTGCAGTCTGCTGGACGATACAGACAAAACACACATACATATAAATGTATACATATATAAGATATGATGGTCTGTCAGATCTATCATACAGTGTGATGATGGACCGACACCCATATGTTGGAGCGCAAAGCTTTATAATTAACATTATCGATCCGTTCTGCTCTCTCTCTCTCTCTCTCTCTCTCTCTCTCTCTCTCTCTCTCTCTCTCATGAGAGATCAATGTCGCGGGAGCGACAGTCTGGCGCGCGCCACCAGCCAGCCGGCCATGCAGCCAGGCGTGCGTGCGCGCGCGTGTTTACGTGCGCGAGAGACGCATCATGATCGAGGAGGAGGCTGCGCAAAACTATAGCCTGTGTTTCAATTTAATGTTAGAGTGATTTAAATTAAATATGAATGAAGAGTGATTCTACATGATGTCTCTAAAGCTGCACTTGAAGGCAGATAATTGACCGGATCAGTGCTGTGTTCTAGGTTTAATCAGCCATGTGTTCTGTGTGTGTGTGTGTGTGTGTGTGTGTGTGTGTGTGTGTGTGTGTGTGTGTGTGTGTGTGTGTGTGCGTGTGCGTGTGCATGTGTGTGCGTGTATGTGTGTGTGTGTGTGTGTGTGCGCGCACAATGTGGCATGTTGTGAGCTTATAGATTTGTCAACATTATTCATTGCAAGAAGCTGAACTTCATCCACCTGATGGCTGCTCAGATGGATGACCATTTGAGCGCTCAGGGGGAAGGGAGAGGTTAAGGCCGTGTCAAGTGTCTTGCCGATGGGCTCTAAGTCAGATAGACGTGGGTGTGCTGGGAGGTGAACCGGTGACCTCTCTACTAAGCTATGTGGCCGCATAGATCAGCTAATAGGCTGTTGCCAATGATACTAATGAAGGCTCGTTTCCATTCTGGTCAAACAGAGTCAGGGTGCTGATATTGTGCATGTTGGCTCACTGGAAACACTCTGCTACACCAGTGGGGTCTAAAATTGGGGTCCAGGGACCCTCATGGTTCCTTGAGGGGGTTCCAAATGGCCTCTTACGGTTGTGTAACTCTGAGAGTGTACAAATGGAACCAAATGGACCCGTCCATTTGGTTCCATTTGGACACTCTCAGAGTTATGGTGGTCGTGGAAATTAAAAAGTCTGAGAACGACGGTGCTACTCTAAATGGAACAGAGGCAGAGCCTTGTTTCATTAGTATCATTGGTAACACCTGTGAAGGAAGTGATAATATGGCTGCTGTGCATAGAGCCTATTTCAGCCAAGAGAAAACGAGTGGGCCGAGAACAGAGCCCTGCAGGGAGACCCCAGTCAATGAAGTATATTGTTTTTATTTAGCTACACCAGAACTTTCCTCACAAGCTGCAGGATAATTTTTTATTTGACACACCTAAATCCAAGCACACCTATTATTAATTGTATCCATTAGCTGCCGCTGCCGCTGCGTTGCTTTGATTGATTGATAGAATTTTTATTGAATACTTTATTAACAGCAGGCTACACGTTTCCATTGTAGTCCATTGTACTCAATTCATCAGTACAATTACATCACTGTGTACTTTGCTGTAGATAACTCCTCCCACTGCTTGTCACTGCTGTTGCAATATGGGAACCCATCGTCAAAGAAAAGGGAAAAACAGCGCCCTCTGTAGTTTTTTACCTTTGCATTTGACTCTGGGGGGAGTGATTAAATAGACCGACGATTGGACCGATCAGACAGACGACTGGATTTAGTTTGGTCTCTGCAGTCAGCCCTCCACTTCCGGTGGTGCACCTATTTTGTCATTCCCACTAACAATATTTCTCCACGGAACACTAACACCATTTCTCCCAAAGAACATGGATCGTTTTGGATATAAGCCCACTTGTTTCTATGATGAAAGAACAAGTTAAAATGTTACTAACTTTCCGTGGGTTTTGACGTCTCTGAGGACCCTATTGTTAAATGAGTTTGGGTTCGTTTCCAGTGGGAAGCGAACGCACAGATGTAAATCCCGCCCACTACATTTGATTGGGTAAAGCGCGGCCTGCTTCCTCATCTGAAGGCACGCCCACTTGTAGGCCAACGCTCACGGGGACCCCCAGGGGTCCTTGAGGGAGTTCCAGGGGGTCCCCAGCTAAATGATAGGTAGTTAGGAACCAAATGGACCCTTTTGGGTTTGTAACTCTGAGAGTGTGCAAATGGAACCAAATGGACCCTAACGGGTCCATTTGGTTCCATTTGCACACTCTCAGAGTTAAATTGATCGTTGATTTTACAATATAAATTGGGGTCCCAGAGATAGAAATGCCATTAAATGGGGGTCCGTAGCCTAATGCATGTCAAACTGGGGGGTCCTTGAAATTAAAATGGTTGAGAATCACTGCTAGAGCCGTAAAAATCTTCTCTTATGGGGGGTCCTTGGCATATCTTTTGAAATGGGTGTCCGCGGGCTAATATGTGTCAAGTTGGGGGTCCTTGACATGAAAAAGTTTGAGACCCACTGCTGTAAGGGATTATGGATTCATATTTAAACCTTTCTTCCATAATCCCTATTGTATTTTTTTGTATTTCTTTGTATAAAACACTCACACACTGTGAGCTTGTAGATCTGCTGTTTTTGAATAGCCAACGCTATAAAATCTAAAACGACTCCGATGATTTCCCTGTTCTAATGGGTTAACTGTATTGCTGTGTTGCTTTTACGTTACTGTGTGTAGGCCTACTATAAGGTCAGCCTTATGCAGTTTTTACCTTGCTGTAGTTGTTAGCCTTGGACCTGGACTTGAAAACACACTCCATAAGGGATTATGGATTCATGTATACACTTTTCTTTGTATGTGCATGCATGCGTGCGTGCGTGCGTGCGTGCGTGCGTGCGTGCGTGCGTGTGTGCGTGCGTGCGGGCGCGTGTATGTATATGTGTGTGTGCGTGCGTGCATGTTTTAGTCCTGCAGCTCGTGAGAAAGTTGTGGTCTAACATAGAGTTTCAATAAGTCACACATATTTCAACATTAACAATCATAACTAAGTTAGAGCTCCAAACAATGGCTGGCTCTGTCACCATACTAAATATTCTGTTTATCTCGTCACTGATTGGTTTAACATATCTGACATGCTTTGGACCGTCGCTCATTTTCCTTCCAATTCAGCCAATGAGCTTCCAGAGAATTCTCGTCTGTCATCATTATGAGTGATTGTATTATTCTGACATATTTCACATTTTTCAGTTTGATTGGTGCTTCAAGGAACCCCGTCTGATTGGAGGAGTTTATTGGATATGATGTAATCCAGTGGTGTAAAGTAAAGTACATTTACTCAAGTACTGCACTTAAGTACAATTTTGAGGTATTTTTTACTTTACTGGAGTATTTCCGATTTTCAGTACTTTTACTTCTACTCCACTAGATCTCAGAGGTAAATATTATACTTTTACTCCACTACAATTATTTGAAAACTTTAGTCACTAGTTACTTTGCAGATATAAATTATGATATTATAAAACATACAGTAACCACTTTAGCCCTATTTTATACCTAGGCTATTTGATAATAGCCGATCTACAAGCTCACAAGGCGTCGCATCGCGACGCGTTGTGAGCTTGTAGATCTGCTATTTTCAAACATTTTAGTACTTTTACTTTTGGTACTTCTACATTGCAGTATTGATACTTTTACTTAAGTAACACATTTGAGTACTTTTTCCACCACTGCTGGGCAGACACCTCTTATCTCCGTATTTTAACCTTTTTCGTAAATTCGCCAGAATCGCCATTCTATGTCACACACAAGTAGCAAAAAGAGCAGATCTTCAAGCTCAAAACGCGTCGCTGCGACGCGTTTTGAGCTTGAAGATCTGCTCTTTTTGAATTGGAGTCCTGAAATATGTTTTGGTATTTTTGAATTGGAATCCTGAAAAGTAACGTTTTTATTTAATTTCAAATGCATTTAGTTATACTTATTTAACTTTATGAACTTAAATACAAATACATTGGACATAAAACAATTCATTCTAGTCATTCAACTACTAATATAGAGTGAAGTAGATAAAGCGGGTCATGTTTGCATGTTTGGAATTGTAACAGCTGACATCAATGATATATCAGTATTCCGATATTAACCTGCGGGCCACATTAAGTGAAGGTGGGGGCCGCATGTGGCCCCCGGGCCGCCAGTTGCCCATGTATGCTTTACAGTTTACAAAGCACTGCTTGATCCACTACCCTTGTTTCTGACAAGGCTGTTTAGCTTTCAGAAGCTCAAGTCATGGCACCAGATCACAAGATAATGTTATGTTGAATGTTCCTACAACCAGTACTAAGCTGAGAGATACTGCCTTTAGCACGTATGCACCTTATGCATGGAACAACTTACTCTGTGTGTGTGTGTGTGTGCGTGTGCGTGCGTGCGTGTACGTGTGCGTGTGCGCACGCTCGCGCTTGCGTGTGTGTGTGTATGTGTGTGTGTGCTTGTGTTTGTATGTGTCTGGCTGTATTGATGTAGTCTGTTGGTGTATGGATACACAATATGGATTTGGTATTTGTTGGGTACTACCAGTGGCGGAAAGTAACTAAGTACATTTACTCAAGTGCTGTAATTAAGTATAATTTTGAGGTATTTTGTACTTTACTGGAGTACTTCCAATTTTCAGTACTTTTACTTCTGCTTCACTACATCTCAGAGGCAAATATTGTACTTTTACTACACTACAATGATATGAAATCTTTAGTTACTATCTACTTTGTAGATTTAGATTATTATTACAAAACATACATTAACGGTAATGTATAACGGTAAAGTCACTGCCCACCACCACGGAGGTTGTCGGTTCGAATCCACCGTGGTGCATCCGGCTTTGTCGAGCGTCTACCCGAACAACAACAGTGACAACACAGAAATGTGTGTGGGGAGGAATTAATTGGCATAATGACTAAATTGGGGAGAAAAATAAGTTAAAAAAAATTGGCTACTCTAAATAAAATAAAATAAAAAGTTATTTTTCCACCACTGGTCATTTAGTTTTCACGCATAGTTATAATATATCTATAGGGCGAATTGCCCCGCCCCCAGCTATTCATTTCGATGAAAGTTGCTCAGTGGCGTTTGAAGCACAAGTCTGCCGGAAGTCTAAAATTGGGTCCATTGGGTCTAATAGAATCTGTCTGCCGGAAGTACCAATATTGGGCTGAATAGGCGTGACCGTAGAGTTATGAGCAAGCGCACTAGGGTTTCAAACGGAAAGTATGCGCAGCGGCATTTTAAATGCGGAAGTGTTGCATTCTCAGATTGACCACCAGGCGACGGCCGCTTTCAATGTTCTACCGCGGCTCTAGGGGCTTGACTTCAAACGGGCCGTGAGGTGAGGTGAGGTGAGGTGAGGTGAGGTGAGGTGAGGTGGTCAAAGGGCCGGGGGTCCGGACCTCGTGCCGCATGTCGCCCATGTGTGCTATAGATTAGTGGTTCTCAAACGTTTTCATGTCAAGGACCCCCAAATTGACACTTATTTAGCCCGCAGGCCCCCATTTGAAAAGATATGCCAAGGACCCCCATAAGAGAAGATCCTTACGGCTCTTGCAGTGATTTTCAACCATTACACTCTCAGAGTTACAGACCCATAAGGGTCCATTTGGTTCCTAACTATCCATCATTTAGCTTTGAGAACCAATGGTATAGATCGCTGTTTCACAGTGGGTCGGGACCCATCTTTGGGTCGTGGACCAATTTTTATGGGTTGCAAGTAAATATTCCCTTTTTTTGTCATTGTATCATTGTTTTAGTTTGTGGCAGTCATGGCCACCAGTTCCCACCTGATTTTGTGTGGAAGTTCAGACTACAAAATCGTGGGATAAAAATTTAAAAGTAAAAAAAGAAAATTGTGGGATAAAAATGTAAGGATAGCTTGAAGCTAGATGACAGGTGTATCTATTTTTTTTTTAGAAATGTTTAGTTGATTTGATACTGGAAGAAGACATGTGCACCTGCCTGGTGTAATATTTGGTTTTAATATATTTGTGCAGCCTTTTTCTTATGTGTATCTCGTTGTGCATGTCATGCCTGTAAAATCATATTGTTGTGTTTCTTTGTATTCACCTTGTTCCTGGTCACGCCCACTGTGGGCGTGGCCAAATAGGGGAGTAGGGGAGGTGGGGAGGTGGGGAGGTGGGGAGCCCCATATCAACGAGTTTCCTGTTTACCAGTGTTGCCATGTCTGCTTATAATAAGCAGTTTGGGGCTGCAGTTTTAATTACAATTGGGCTTGCTTTCTAAAAGAAATCTTGTCAAGCACCTCCAGATTAATATGTATTTGTCCGCAGAGTCGCAGACCCCCATCTGAAAATATGTGGTGCCAGGGACCCCCATACAAGATGTGTTGTTAAAATGTTTTATAAATATTTAACTTTTTCCCCCAATATCTTTTGAAAATAGCAGATCTACAAGCTCACAACGTGTCGTGATGTGACACATTGTGAGCTTGTTGATCTGCTGTGGTAAAACTGAACCTATAGTTGCTTCTTTTGCGCTTGTTTTCATAGACCTGGCTTCAAAATCTGGCAACACTGATTACCTGCATCACACCTGCAGTATAGCCTACTAGGGAGGAAGGAAGTGAACAGATATTGAATGAAGCAGCAAACAGAGAGTAACTCAATGTTGCTCCCTGCAAGAGGCTATGGCGGCGCCCTGGAGAATCTGGAGTCCTGGAGTCAGAAATAAGGTGAATACAGGCCTCCACTGAAAAAGAGACCTTTGGTCTCAATGGATTTCTGTTAAATAAAGGTTTCAATTAATAGTAGTATTGGCTGTTATGGGGCGACACAGACAGAGAGAGAGAGGGGACCCTCACTGGTGTTAAAGGCAGAGTGAAGGGATCAGTGTTTAGTTGGTTCGAGTCCAGACGCTCAGCAAGAGGGCAGATTTATTTCCTGGTTCTTCCCCCTAGCATCAACAACAAACCACTGTCTCACACACACACACATGCGAGAGCGCGCACATACACACACACACACACGCGCGCGCATGCACCCGTTACCCCAGGATTCTCTAGCTAGCGGGGAGGGGTCTCCATGGGAACTGCAGGCATTCTTTTGGACGACCCAACACTGTTTTTGTTTTGGGTCCTGTTGAATGAAGACTCTGAGCTTTATAGAAACACAACCTCAGCACAGTTACACAGCTGCCAACACACACACACACACACACACACACACACACACACACACACACACACACACACACACACACACACACACACACACACACACACACACACACACACATGTATGCGCGCACACACGCACGCACGCCAAATGTCACTGATCCTTGTACTTCTTTCTATTGCTTGATTTTAAATGGTAAATGGTGCATTATAGCGCCTTTACCCAAAGCGCTATACATTCACATTCCGCTGGCGGAGGAAACCATGCAAGGCACCAACCTGCTCATCCGGAGCAGTTAGGGGTTTAGCAGTGGTGTAAAGTAACTAAGTACATGTACTCAATTACTGTACTTAAGTAAAACTTTGAGGTATTTGTACTTTTACTTGATTATTTCCAAAATCCAATACTTTTACTTCTACTCCACTACATCTCAGAGGCAAATATTGTACTTTTATTCCACTACAATTATTTGAAAACTTTAGTTACTAGTTACTTTGTAGATTTTGATTATTATTACAAACATACATTAAAGGTAGGTTAAGTGATTTTCTTTGGTTAAAATAAGTGTTAGATAGCTCTATAATCTGATAGTACTCATTACTATAGAGTGTTTGTTCAGTAAAAGGAGTCTCCTTGTCTCTCCAGCTCTTTATTAAACAGAAAATGCATTTTTGTTTCAGTTTCATTTCCAATTTTATCCAATCATAGAACTCAATCAGGATATAGATTACACAAGTGAAATTGGAAGTGATGACACTAAGAAATGAGCAGGCACAATTTGAACTGGAACACTATAAAACTGAAGCTTAAAAATGGGTACTTTCTCCTGATTGGCTGAGATTTTGACACCTACTGGAAAATGTATTTTCTGTTTATTAAAGAGCTGGAGAGACTGGGAGACTCCTGTTACTGAACAAACACTCTATAGCAATGATTACTATCAGAATATAGTGCTTTAAGCTTTTAACAAAATACTTTTTGTTTTAAACAAAAAATATCACTTACCCTACCTTTAACCACTTCAGCCCTATATACATTTCGGCCATTTGAAAATAGCAGAGATACAAGCTCACAATGCGTCGCATTGTGAGCTTGTAGATCTGCTATTTTCAAAACATTTGTATACAGGCTATAATTGCTTCACACTTCACAACGAGAAATATGAGGGATGCTGTCGAACGACTTAAGAGGTCATTTAGGAGGTTCAGAAAAGTAAAATGTGTTGTTTGTTCGTTGGGTACGAGAGCATGGGAACGATCATGTGACTGGGTCATGTGACTGTCATCATGGCTTCGGGACAACGGGCAACATGAAAAGACACGTTTGTCTTTAGAAATGTGACCAGCCCCCCCCCCCCCCCCCCATCCAGATACCCTGCAGTGGTGGAAAAAGTACTCAAATGTTTTACTTGAGTAAAAGTATCAATACTCCAATGTAGAAATACGAGAAAAAGTCCGGAATTCTAAATTTACTTGAGTAAAAGTATAAAAGTATTGGTATCAAAATGTAATTAAAGTAGCAAAAGTAGAAAGTACTCATTACGCAGAATGTCCCATTTCAAGTTTTCAAATGTATAGCAATATTTTGAAAATAGCAGATCTACAAGCTCACAATGTGTCGCAATGCGGCGCATTGTGAGCTTGTAGATCTGCTATTTTCAAATGGCCGAAATGTATATAGTAGGGCTGAAGTGGTTAATATATGTTTTGTAATAATAATCAAAATCTACAAAGTAACTAGTAACTAACGTTTTCAAATAATTTTAGTGGAGTAAAAGTATAATATTTGTCTCTGAGATGTAGTGGAGTAGAAGTAAAAGTAATCAAAACACTTATTAAACAATCTCCTTTTTAGTGTTAAAGAAAGGAGAGGAGTTCAAGGTTAGTGTTAGTTTTAGGCGTAGTGTTTGTTAAAGGGATAGTTCACCCCCAAAATGACTTTTTCTTCTCCATCGATTGATTAGTCACCCCATGGAGACTTGAATTCATGGATATTTTTTTAGTTTTTGTCGCATTTCTAAGACAATCATTTGATGACCGGCAGCGGTTCCGGTAGGAGACACAATTAAGAGTCTCCTTTGTTGTGTCTCCTTCCCGGAACCGCTGCCTACCGGTCCACTGGTCATAAAATGATTGCCTTAGGAATGCGACAAAAACAAAAAATATATCCATGAATTCAAGTCTCCATGGGGTTTTTACCGTTTATGGGCGATCTTTTTAGAGCTGTAGAAGCCACCACGAGGTCCCGGATGTAAACAAACGGTGTCTGGGCGATGGCCGAGGGTCCCGTCTAACGACTGGAACAATAACATTTCTACCGCTATCCGCCATTGCAGAGATATGGCCCGTCGAAAATGGCTGGTTTTGACCACTGTAAAAAAGATATGGAGATATGGACCTTTTTCTCAAGATCCCATCATTGGGGCGGATGCACGTCCGTTTTTTGGGGCTGACGTCACATCCGTCTATTCCCTTTTAAAGGGTCCTATAGGATCATTCCTAAGTTGCGTTAGAGCGCCCTCTTACGTTTTTTGCAGCTCTGAATGTGTTAAGTCTGTTGTGTCTCTCTCCACTCTGACCACGCCCACATAACATTGTAACCTCATTCCCAGTTACACACCTGTCTCCATTCCCTTATTAACCCACTAAGAACGCATCTGTCATTTTAACATTTCTTTGGCTATTCAAAAATAGCAGATCTACAAGCTCTGATCTACGAGCTTGTAGATCTGCTATTTTTAGTGGCGCTAGCCGCTCTGATCCTGCTCTATACCTGACTTTGTCCGTGTTCACCGTCAACGTTGTGATTGGTCAGGTCCGTCAACAAAGTGATTGGTCAAGCTTCACGTGACACATATTGATGACAAACTTTGCTCTATATCTGACTTTATCCGTGTGTGTACGGCAACAAAGTGCCGTACGCTTTGTTGCCTTGTAAAAAATACACGGTTTATTTTTTGGGTACCCACTCTATCAGCTATGACAGATCACTTTTTGCCACTTACCTTGGAATGCATTTGGTGATTCGCTTCCAGCGTCATTGTTCAGTGCCACTGGAAGCCTTGAAATGAATTTACAGAGATTTAATATTGTTTCTCTAGTGTTTCTCCGTGTGTATGTATGTCCGTGTGTATGTCCGTGTGTATGTCCGTCCGTATGTTCGTCCTCTGTATTCTTATTAACTGGACTATAAACGAATATTGATGACAACACAAACTCCGCATGGATGCGTATGTATGTTCGAGTACGGGACTCATCAAAGGCGCCGCTTACTTCACACAGGGTGTGATTTTTTTGAAAAATCTTGGGAAATTTGTGCAAATCTTTGAATATGTTGAAAATGTTCGCTTTAAAACATGTTTTGTTCCAGTGACGCCCCCCCACCCCTGCAAAGATTTGAGTCAGAAATGTTGCCTTTAAAAATATATATATTCATAGATTTGCAGACATTTTCAAAAATAGCAGATCTACAAAGCTCGTATATCTGCTATTTTTCAATAGCCAAATAAATCTAAAATGACACGGATGCTTTCCCGGATTAAATGGGTTTATTATTGTTGGACTTGACTTGACCTGCCGCGGGCTGGTCTGCTCTTGGGTCCTCTACCCTGTAGACACCCAACTTGACACCCAACATTCAATACAACATCAACTGATGCACTTGGACACATCGTCAGTGTTGTTTCCTGGAGTAACTGGGTGTTTCGGGTCTTGCAACAGACACCTTCCTCCAGGCGACCCACCCGAGGCTGATCAGACCCGTGCCACTTGGGCCTGTGTCCAAGTGGCATGCTACTGCCCCCACTGTCTCTTGGGGGTTAGAGACAGTGCTAATTAGGGGGTTAGGGTTAGCCTGGTACTAGCCAGTAGTGATGAGCGGGCCGACCCGTAACCCGCGGCTCAACCCGCGGCGCGGATGGTCGAGTCAGGATTCCAGAGGCAATTATGCGGGCTGCGGGTGAGCGGGTCAGCCGCTCTCACACGCAAAAAAATAAATAAATCACATGCTTGTTTTTTCTTTATTCCTAATAAGAATAATAACAATAAAACAGTTCGAATACACTTGGGGTGTATTACTTGAAGATTGTTTTCTAACCTTGATTTTACAGAATTATATAGGTACGACCCGCGGGGCTCAACCCGCCCCGCGACGAGCCATAGATTTATATATGGGTTCGCGGGGCGGGTTGAGGCGGGTTGGGTTCCATGGCGGGGCGGGGCGGGTCATGAAAAAAACCCCACCATCACTTAATGTGGCCTGCAGGTTAATATCGGATTACTGACATATTATTGATTAATAATAAAGAGAATTTCAGTTTGACAGATTGAAAATAACATTATACTTGTGTTTCATTATACAATGTTTAACCACTAGAACCCCAGCATCCTTATATATAGTCCGGGGGGAACATTCATCAAATCTGTTTGTCAAAAACAGCAGATCTACAAGCTTGGGACGCGTTGTGAGCTTGTAGATCTGCTATTTTTAAGAGATTTGGTGTAGATTGAAGAACGTACTGTACCGTGCAACTGTACGTTTTATTAAGCATGGAGGGTCTAAGTGCTTTTAAACTGATACATTCCTAATATCATCAAAATATTACGCGGCACCCCTGGACCCTAGGGTGTCACGGTACCCCACATTGAGAAACCTTAGAGCATCGGTTCTCAAAGTGCGGTCCGGGGACCCCCGAGGGATACTTGGGGGGGTCCCCAGCCAAATGTGTTAATATAGCAAGAATTTTAACCACTTCAACCTTTTATACTTTGGCTATTCAAAAATAGCAGATCTACAAGCTCATAGAGCTATGAGCTTGTAGATCTGCTATTTTTGAAAAATTCTGAAAATGTGCGCAAACTTTTGAATATATATGTATCTTTTAAGCGAACATTTGTAACTCAAATCTTTGCTTCTGGGGGGTCCCTGGAACAAAATATTTGAGATGGCGGTCTGCGGCCAAATATATATAATTTTGGGGGGTCCTTGACATGAAAACGTTTGAGAAACCCTGGTTTAGAGGGCCCTCAATTTGTGATTAAAAAAAGAAAGAAATTGGTCAGATGGGACACTGTGGTCATGAATGGTGGCATTGTTTGCTACACTGCCCCCCCCCTCCTGCCAACTCTGGCAGCCAATCGTAGCAAATTGTGTTTTACTGGTAATTGTATGTGTTGGTGGATTTTCACGGTAAAAGTCTATCTATTAAAGGTAGGGTAAGTGATATTTTTGGGTGAAAACAAAACGTTTTTTTTGTTAAAAGGTTAAAGCACTATATTTGGATAGTAATCATTGCTATTAGAGTGTTTGTTCAGTAACAGGAGTCTCCCCGTCTCTCCAGCTCTTTATTTAACAGAAAATACATTTTCAGGTAGGTGACAAAATCTTAGCCAATCAGGAGAGAGTACTCATTTATCAGCTTCATTTTATAGTGTTCAAGTTCTAATTGTCTCTGCTCATTTCTTAGTGTCATCACTTCTAATTTCACTTGTTTAATCTGTATCCTGTCTGAGTTTCTATCCTGATTGGATAAAATTGGTATCCCGACCTGAAAATGGATTTTCTGTTTAATAAAGAGCTGGAGAGACATGGAGACTCCTGTTACTGAACAAACACTCTATAGTCTATAGCAATGAGTACTATCAGAATATAGAGGTATTTAACACTTATTTTAACCAAAGAAAATCACTTACCCTACAATTTAAAGCGTTAGTTCTCAAAGTGGGGTCCGGGTACCCCCAGGGGTACTTGAGGGGGTTCCAGGGGGTACCCAGCTAAATGATGGACAGGAACCAAATGCACCCTTATGGGTCTGTAACTCTGAGTGTACAAATGGAACCAAATGGACCCTATTTGGTTCCATTTGTACACTCTCAGAGTTAAATTAACATTGATTTTACAATATGAATTGGGGTCCCAGAGATATAAATGTCATTAAATGGGGGTCCGTAGCCTAATGCATGTCAAACTGGGGGTCCTTGTGGTTGAAAAGTGGTTGAGAATCACTGCTATAGAGCCGTAAAAATCTTCTCTTATGGGGGTCCCTGGCTTATCTTTTCAAATGGGGGTCCGCGGGCTAATAAGTGTCAATTTGGGGGTCCTTGACATGAAAAAGTTTGAGAACCACTGATTTAAAGGCTCCATTCTGCAGACCCCTTCCACAGCTAGAATGAAGCCTAGAGCATAAAGCTAATTCGGCTATTTTCGTTGCTCGAAACTTTTTTGTTTTGTTTTCAGGAATCGTCTCCATGTAGTGTCCTGGCACTCACACATGCACTGTTTGTCACTCATGAGCTGCCGTTCCTACAGAACGGCTGTAATGTGTGAACTCTCGCGAGATTCTCGCATCGAGCGCTCCCCCTCCCCTCATAAGTGACAAAAAGTGCATGTGTGAGTGCCAGGACACTAGAGACGATTCATGAAAAAAAGAAATAAAGAAAACGCTTTGAGCGACGAAAATAGATACATTTCGTGCAAATCTTTTCTTCTGGGGATTCTACAAATGTCTTCTAAATCCTAACAGTTCTTTTGGAAAAAAATGATGTTGCTGTAATATCAGTGGTTCTCAAACTTTTTTCATGTCAAGGACCCCCAAAATGATATGTATTTGGCCGCGGACCCCCATCGACCCCCCCATCTCAAAATGCTCTTCCAGGGACCCCCAGAAGCAAAGATTTGAGTTAAAAATGTTCGCTTTAAAAAATGTATTTGCAAAAAAAAAAATCACGATTTTCGAAAATAGCAGAGCTACAAGCTCATAGCGCGACACAAAGTGACACGTTATGAGCTTGTATATCTGCTATTTTTTTGAATAGCCAAAGTATAAACTAATGGCTGAAGTGGTTCAAATCTAAAATGACACAGATGCTTCCCCGGTCTTAATAAGGTGATAGCAGGCTGACTTTGTAATTGTGTTAAAGGAGGAGTTCACCCAAAAATGACTTATTTTCTATCAATTGCACCACACCCTATGAAGCCTTGAATCCATGGATTATTTTTTGTTTTTGTGGCATTCCTAAGCTAATAATTTGATTCCCGTCTCCTACCGGCTAATGTATCCGGTAGGAGACACAAAGTAGATTATTTGTGTCTCCTACCGGAAATAAACCCGGTCATCAAATTATTGTCTTAGGAATGCCACAAAAACAAAAATAAATCCATGAAATCAAGGCTTCATGGGGTGTGTAATTGATAGAAAACAAGTCATTTTTTGGGTGAACTCCTCCTTTAACGTGGCTGTTAAAATGCAATGACTACACCAAGGTTTTTGGCTTGTTCTGTGGGGTTTTAAACATTATACCAATTGAAGCTGAGTGCTGACTTTTAATCGTTCTTCCTTGGCTCCAAAAAGCAATTACTTCTTCTTGCTCGTCTAATTGTTGTTTTGTTCATGCATCATGCATTTACTCTGTGTTTGTACTGTTAGTCCCCTGATGATACGGTTATGTAAAATGTCTGCGTCGTCGTCTGCATAATTATGGTAATAAGCTATGTGGTTGTTTTCCATAATGTGAGCCGGTGGGAGCATGTACTGTATAGATGTTGAACAGTAGAGACCCTAGAATGGATCCTTGTGGAACTCTGCATGTCATTGTTGTCCACTCAGATGTGTATTTGTTTAAAAGTGCAGTAAGCAAATACATTATGTTTGAAACCAGAGGTTCGGGCTGCTATGCGGCCCTCACACCTACGTCGCACTGCCGATCCAACGCTATGTCTGAGTCATAGCTTGCCCGCAGCGGCGGACTAGGCCAGTGGGCAGCTGGGCCCCCCCACTTTTTTTTTAGGATTATTACGGCCATTTCCGGGTCGCTCGGCCCAATTATTAGTTACGTTAATGTTTGGGCTGGGATGCTTTTGGTCCCAGTCCGGCCCTGCTTGCCGGTCATTTCGGGGCCCGTCGCGGGCAGAGAATGTCATCTGTGTGCAGCTCGTGGAAAAGTGGAGATATTTAAACACACATTTTCTGCCAGAACTTTCAAATGGATATGAAACTAGAGCAGTGGTTCTCAAACTTTTTCATGTCAAGAACCCCCAAAATGGTATGTATTTGGCCACGGACCCCCATCTAAAAATATTTTGTTCCAGGGACCCCCCAGAAGCAAAGATTTGAGTTAAAAATGTTCGCTTTAAAATATATATATTCAAAGATTTGCACAGATTTTCAAGATGTTTCAAAAATAGCAGATCTACATGCTCGTAGCGTGGCACTCGGTGCCGCGCTATGAGCTTGTATATCTGCTATTTTTTAATAGCCAAAGTATAAAAGTTCATAATTATTCTGATGCTATATTTACACATTTTGCTGGGTACCCCCTGGAACCCCCTCAAGTACCCCTGGGGGTCCCCGGACCCCACTTTGAGAATCAAGGAACTAGAGGACAATATCTGACTCCAAGTCTCAGCAATGAATTAACTGTAACAAAATATGTTGAGATGGGGGAGGTCCGTGGCCAAATACATTTTCTTCAAAATGTCAATTTTCTTGACATGAAAAAGTTTTTGTCCAGGGACCCCCAGAAGCAAAGATTCGAGTTAAAAATGTTCCTTCCGAAAATATATATCCACAAGTTTCCTAGGATGTGTGGTCATCACTTCCTGTCGATTTCATTGGATATAATTGGATTTCATTGGATTTCATTGGATCAAATCGACCCCCCCCCCTTCACTACCTATTGTATAAAATTGTGCTGCAGATTCAACTTTTTTTCGTATATTTAATACATTGTTTGACACATCAGTGTTGGATTCATGTCAATGTGTATTTTCAGACATTTAACCACTTAAACTATCGATACCTAGAAAACTTTACCTTTCACTCTGTAGCCTACTTAATCTGCTCTTTTTTCCCTCTCTTTGCCGAAAATAGCCTTGCAACGCTTGTAGATCTGCTAATTTTTGGCTAAAGTTCTCCTTAGAATAGGGATGCTATAGGGTTCAAGTGGTTAATGAAAAAAAAAACTATCCTATCACGCAAATATTTGGAGCTTGTAGATCGGCTATTTTTGCTACTTTTGTGTGACATAGAATGGCCCGACAGTATGCAATGTGGCCCTCTGGAGTGAGTGTGGAAATATAGTGGCCCTCTCCATCATCAATGTTGCCCACCGCTGCTGTAGTGGGTGTATGTATGGATTAACTTGTTAGCAAATGAGAATGGTGGGGGGGGGAGTGTGAGGCCGAGTGTGTACACCTCCTTAACTATCGCTGTGCTAGATGTAATATCACATCCATTCTAGGGCTAGTGCTGTGCTAGAATCCTTTTCCAGCCTTTACTCATCTGCGAGGAGAAGGTCCCGACCTAAAGCAGAGTGCGTCGATAGGGTCGGGACTTCCGTCGTACGTGATTCCACCCGGAAACGATCTTTTTCAACCAATCACAACACTAGTTTCATTCACGGAGAGTGTAAACAGATTTGTAAAGCGTCAACGTCATTTCCTTGGACGGTACTTCCTCCAAATTCCGGTACTTCCTTTTAGACACTCAACCGGCTAGATCAGGGGTGATGCAACTTTGATGATGGAGAGGGCCACTATATTTCCACACTCGCTCCAGAGGGCCACATTACATATACTGTCGGGCAGACACCTTTTATCTCCGTGTTTTAACCTTTTCCGTAAATTAATGCCGTACTTCGCCATTCTATGTCACACAAATGTAGCAAAAACAGCCAATCTACGAGCTCAAAACATGTCGCAGTTTTGAGCTTGTAGATCTGCTATTGTTGCTATTTTTGAATTGCAATCCGGAAAAGTAACATTTTGATTTAATTTCAAATGCATTTAGTTATAGACTACTTATGTTAACTTTATCAACAAATACATTGGACATAAAAAATACTTTAAGATTTAAACGTTTTTTAAAGATTTTAATACTAGTCATTAAGCTACTAATATACACTGAAGAAATTAAAGCGGGTCATGTTTGCATGTTTGGAATTGTAACAGCTGAAATCAAAAATATATCTGTATTCTGATATTAACCCGCGGGCCACATTAAGTGATGGTGGGGGCCGCATGTGGCCCCCGGGCCGCCAGTTGCCCATGCATGGGCTAGGTGTTGCCCAGTGTGGTGCTGCGCTTGATGTAATATCACAGCCATTCTTAGTTCAGTAGCTTAACCCCATTTTTTTTACATCGAAACGAAGCGGATAAAAGCGGCATTTTTTTTATGAGGACCTACTGATGGATTCTAGCCTTGGGTACCAAACTTTATTTTGAAAATTATCCATACAATTATCCATATCAATATCCATAAAAAAACAGGCCGATTCACTTTGGCCTATAACTCTTGAACCGTAGGTCATAGCATCACAAATCTTTTCCCCCTGGACTCCTTGGATCATGAAGCAACTTCCCATATACATAGGGCACTTAATTTGGTGCAAAAACAGTGATATTTGTAGAATTTGTTGCACCCCCTATGGGTGGAAGTGAAATCACATTGGCTCTGCGTGTTTATCGGCCCCTCAATGATACGAATTTGGGAAAGATAGGACGCTGTGTTCATGATTTGTGGTTACTGCCTACGTAATTGGTGACGTTTGAAAATAGGAGTCAAATAGGAGAGTGAACAAAGTATTAGCTTGTTAGTGAATGGGAATGAAGGGAGCTGAGTGAGGTCGAACGCGGGTAGACTGTCTGACAGTGGTGGAAAAAGTACTCAAATGTTTGACTTAAGTAAAAGAATCAATACTGCAAAGTAAAATAACTTAAATGTTTAGAAATAGCCGATCTACAAGCTCAACGCGTTGTGAGCTAGCTTTAAAATGTATTTATAGCCTAGCTATAAAATAACGCTAAAGTGGTTAATCTATGTTTTATAATGTAATAATTGCAAAGTAACTTCAAAGTAAAGTTTTCAAATAATTGTAGTGGAGTAAAAGTACAATATTTGCCTTTGAGATGTAGTGGAGTACAAGTAAAAGTATTGGAAATTGGAAATACTCAAGTAGAGTAAAAATACCTCAACATTGTACTTAAGGACAATACTTAAGTAATGTACTTAGTTACTTTCCACCACTGGTAATTGGTGACGTTTAAAAATACGAGTCAAATAGGAGAGGGAGGAAAGAAAATCCACCGAACGTATAGCGAATGGGTCTGGATTCCAGGCTAGTGCTGGATGTTGCAGCGCTGTGCTACAGGACTCCCAGCATTCATTGCAGCAGCAGCAGCAGTGTGTGAGCACTGAGCTGTTTATGATGATGCATTGTTTCATGTCAGCTGCTGTGGGTCAAATTTAACCTCCTATAAAGCATCGGATTATAGGATCATGTTTTTTTACCCTGACTGTGTGTGTGTGTGTGTGTGTGTGTGTGTGTGTGTGTGTGTGTGTGTGTGTGTGTCTGTGTCTGTGTCTGTGTGTGTGTGTGTGTGTGTGTGTGTGTGTGTGTGTGTGTGTGTGTGTGTGTGTGTGTGTGTGTGTGTGTGTGTGTGAGAGTGTGTGTGACTAAAATACAAATTCGACAAGTTGGTCGATCTGCCTGCAACTCTGTTTCCATGTTTCTGCCTCTCTCTCTCTCTCTCTCTCTCTCTCTCTGTGTCTCTCTCTCTGTGTCTCTCTATGTCTCTCTATCAGTAGAGAGCCATAGTGCTGACAGAGTCATTTCATTCAGTACGGCCACAGCCCTGAAATGTGAAAAACTGCACTGTCAGTCAGCCAGCTGCTTCATTAGCATACTGACAACTCTGTTGTTATAAGAATCATAACAGTTGTGATTTTAATAGACAGGGATATATCTTCACATTATTAGATTTTTGACGACATACAGGATTAGAAAAATAAGTGAATATCGTGTAAAACGCTTATTGTAAACATCAGGATCAAAGCAAAACAGGGTTTGAAATATTTCACTGTATGTGCAATGAATGTAGAATATATAAACGTTTTAATTGTATTTATACTATGGAAAAAAACATGGAAAAATCATATTCAAATGTATTTGATGATCCTGTATGTATTGGCAGTTGTGAACAGATGTAAAAAACATATCAACAATTGAAATCTACAAGGTCAGCTTGTAGACCAACTCTTTTGTGTGTATATATATATGAATATATATATACAGTATGTATATATATATATATATATATATATATATATATATATATATATATATATATATATATATATATATATATATATATATATATATATATATATATATATATATATATATATATATATATATATATATATATATATATATATATAGGGTATGTGTGAATAGATATTTGTGAAGAAATTAATAGTCGACCAAAGTCTGGCGTTGGTCAAGCTCTACTATGTAACTATTTGAATAGACAGTTTATCTGTAATGAAAGCCATTCATATCATCATGTGAACCAGTTTTCACTTGACCCTTGACCCTTAAAAATGCGCAGTTAACCTAAACACGCACGCTCGCATGCACACACGCATGCACGCACTCTGCTGACAGAGGAGACGCACACGTGTGTGTGTGTGTGTGTGTGTGTGTGTGCGTGTGTGTGTGTGTGTGTGTGTGTGTGTGTGTGTGTGTGTGTGTGTGTGTACATGTATGAGTGAAAAACACGGGGGGGGGGGGGGTTGGAGGGGTTCTCATTCACTCTCATGGGTTGACGGGTCATATTTCATACTATAGTGTGTGTGTGTGTGTGTGTGTGTGTGTGTGTGTGTGTGTGTGTGTGTGTGTGTGTGTTCCAAACAGACACGCCCTGTTTTGTGCTGGAATGGCATGTTGAGTATGGCGTACCACACACACACACACACACACACACACACACACACACACACACACACACACACACACACACACACACACACACACACACACACACACACACACACACACACACACGACATGTGTCAGTGGAACGCAGAATCAGCACAACACAGCTAGTGCAGTACATGTTGTACACTGTCTGTCTCCATTAAATAATGGTTTACTGTACACCTAAACACATACAGTATGTACACATTAATGTGTATAATGAGTTGTATACACCAGTGTTAATTTCGACAGCAAATGTTGATGTAGTTATAGTAAGTCTTTTGAATACTTTTGAATACACACTCTCTGTCTGTCAGACTATTCTCCTAGAACATATTGAAGTGATGACTTATTCATGGTGGATTTTCAAATTTTAAAATATGTTTTCTTTAATTTAAGGGAATAATCTAGAAGCTCTAATGTCTTTATATTTGTCACATTGTTACGGGAAGTGTAGCTCTGTCTCCACCTCCCCTTGAGAGCAGAGTGAACACAGTCTGTCTGTCTGTCTGTCTGTCTGTCTGTCTGTCTGTCTGTCTGTCTGTCTGTCTGTCTGTTGTTTGGTCACTGATTCTGTACATAGTCAAAGTCTTCCTCAGTTTTGGGTCAGTAACAGTGGTCAGGTAGTCTACCACGGTGTATTCTCGGTTTAGGGCCAAATAGCATTCTAATTGACTTTGGGTTTTTGTTGTGTTTTTCCAGGTGATATAATTTTCTTGTGCGCTATTGTTGACGGCTGCTATCTATTTCAATACATTTCAACACACTTTTAAATTGAGTGACTCTCTGTAGGCTATTTACATTTTACTCTGCACGTAATCAGGGGTAACCGGGCGGACAACGGGTCCATTCTTTGACGGGCGGGACGGGTCTGGTTCGTATTTTGAAATAATCGCGGGTGACGGGCGGGGCGGGCGCGGGTTCTCAAAATTGGACCCGTGCAGGACTCTGGTCTGAGGACCAGCTGAGTGAGGAGGGTTGGTGGGGGTCAGTCTCAGGACCAGCTGACTGAGGGGACTCTTGCTCATGTTCTCCTCTTGGCATTTTAAGGCTTCGTGATGGTAGGAGGTGGGGTCACTATTTTGACGGTGCTTGTGAAATTTGAATGCTCCTTTCTGAATGTTCTCGCTAATGTCTCTCTCTCTCTGTCTCTGTCTGTCTCTCTCTCTCTCTCTCTCTCTCTCTCTCTCTCTCTCAGGGTGTCTGAAGGTGTGTCCCAGCAGGACAGACTACAGGTCTTAGCGGTAAGTCTGCGGTGAAACAACACAATCAAACACATAACGGCTACAGCCTGGGTACATGTACTGAACCAGTTTAAATGCACTGAACCAGTTTAAATGTACAGTACCGGGGGCATGGTGGCGCAGTCGGTAGCACTGTCGCCTCACAGCTAGAAGGTCCTGGGTTTGATTCCCGCCGGGGACGCTGTGGGCGTGTCTTCTCCTCCGTGTCATCAGCGCCCATACCCTACAGTAGGTGGTGTTGGCGAAAGGGCCAACTCTGTGTGGAGTTTGCATGTTCTCCCCGTGTCTCTCAGGGTAGTTAATACCCTCACAAAAACATGCCTCCCTGGTCAGCCGGGGCGCCAGATGGAGGGGAAAGGAACTGGTTGGAATAACGTGTTCCTTCCATGCGCTACGTCCAACCAGGGAACAGGGAAACAGGGAAAATTATATCTAAATGTACAGTACCGGGATATAGCTAATAACATTATACTTCACATACAGTATTATAGTGTAGTAGGAATATTATAGGATGTTATAATACAGTTTTACAGTGTAGTATGGACTATGAGACATTTCCATGTCCTTCAACTTGGACTACATCATCACAAACATTCCCCACACTGCTCTCTGGGTTACCATGGTTACCCCCCTTTTCACCGGCCCTCCCTCCCCTCCTGCTTTGTCTCCTTTACAGAGAGAGAGAAAGAGAGAGAGAGGGAAAGAGAGAGAGGGAGAGATAGATAGAGAGAGAGAGATGGGGAGAGGTCAGCATTGTGTCCTCTGTCAAGGACACGTACACACACGCACGTGCGTGCACACACACACACACACACACACACACACACACACACACACACACACACACACACACACACACACACACACACACACACACACACACACACACACACACACACACACACACACACACACACACCAGAGGGAGGCTCTGTTCTGCACTGTGATTGGTTGACAGGCATGTGACATCATCAGACCTCAGACACATCAGATCTACAATGTCAGCTGTTCTTTTTAACCACTCGCACCCCAGCATTCATCCATATTGTGGTGGTGAATATTAGCCAAAAACAGCAGATCTACAAGTTCACAAATGCGTCTTAATGTGACGCGCTGTGAGCTTATACAGTAGATCTGCTATTTTTTTGGGGGGGGGCCTCAGATCCAGAACCCTAATGTGTTGCACACATCTTATACAAGTCTATGACCTTTGTTACTAGACTTTGTAGGCTCTATGCACAGCAGCCATATGGGAAAAAATACATTGGGCCTCTTCCTCACTTCCTTCACAGGTTGTTACCAATGTAGCCTTGGTTCACATGACCCTCGTCTGTCACAAGCGTCATGGAACCACTTGTTCCTGGTTTTTGAATGGTCTACATTTACACACCGTACATCTACATAAACGTTCAGGTTTCAAATCTAAAGTGCTGACCCCAAAGCCACGGATGTAACAAGTTAAAACGCCCGATCGGTGGCCATTTTCCCAGACTCTTCTCCATTATGCCTTCAACTACGCGACCCTTAAGAGGTGTACTCTGATACAGTACATTATAACTCTTTGAGAAAATGGCCACCGATCGGATTAAAATGCTTTTTATTGAACAATACGGAAGATACTGGTACTTACACCCATGCGCTTTAACTTACATTCGTGCCTTTGGGGTCAGCGCTTTATATTTGAAACCTGAACGTTTATGTAGATGTACAGGTTATAAATGGAGACCATTCAAAAATCAGGAACAAGTGGTTCCATGACTGTCATGATATGAAAAGCATATCCTTGCTTACTGTAAATCGCTCTGGATTAAGAGCATCTGCTAAATGCCTAAACTGTAAACTGTAAACTGTATGACAGTCATGATTCAGGGCTATTACCAATGATACTAATGAAGGCTCTGTTCCATTCTGATCAAACAGAGTCAGGGTGTTGACTCACTGGAAACACTCTGCTACACCAGTGGGTCTCAAAGTGTGGTCAATGGACCCTCATGGTTCCTTGAGGGGGTTCCAAATGGACCCTTAAGGCAGTGGTTCCCAAACCTTTTCATGTCAAGGTCCCCCAAATTGACACTTATTAGCTCGCGGACCCCCATTTGAAAAGATATGGCAGGGACCCCCATAAGAGAAGATTTTTACGGCTCTATAGCAGTGATTTTCAACCATTTTAATTTCAAGGACCCCCAGTTTGACATGCATTAGGCTGCGGACCCCCATTTAAGGGCATTTCTATCTCTGGGACCCCAATTTATATCGTAAAATCAATGTTAATTTAACTCTGAGAGTGTACATTTGGTTCTATTTGTACACTCTCAGAGTTACAGACCCATAGGGGTCCATTCGGTTCTTAACTATCTATCATTTAGCTGGGGACCCCCTGGAACTCCCTCTAGGACCCCTGGGGGTCCCCGGACCCCACTTTGAGAACCAATGCCTTACGGATCTGTAACTCGACTGAGAGAGTCAAAATGTAACCATATCCTTTAGCTTATAGTCTTGTGTCATATGAGTAAATAGACTCATACAGCTGTCTGGCGCCGTTATTGACGGAACTTCCTGTTTCCCATCATGCCTCAGGAGAAGAGGAAGAGACAAACAGAGATAGAGAACAAGAAGAGACAGCTGGAGGACGACAAAAGACAACTGCAACACCTCAAGGTGAGAAACCTACATAATATGTACTGTCATGCTCACTCAGAACCCTCCATCACCTGAAAACCAATCCAGAACTGGTGACATGCATGTGATTCAAAGTATGAGTTGTGGGTTCCCAGAAGAACTCAGGGTTAGTATACCACCCAAGAAATCAAAAAAGAAAGACTCGCCATCTCTGGTCTACTTCCCGTATCTGCGTGAAGTAGGCGAACGCCTTTTTAGGAGACAGGAAGCAGGTTAGAGTCTATTGATTCCAATGGAAGAGTAAACGTGAACACAGCTTCTGAACCATTCTTTAGCCCCACGGTCACTGAACTAAATATTGGACCCGATCGTCACCAAGCCACACAATCTTCCCAAGATTTTCCCCCAAAAAATACATATTTTTAGAGAGACAAACCAGGAGAACATCAACTTTGTTATCAAACTTTCTCTGTCCCAGCAACACACTCTCGCGAGAACTAGCACCAGTAAACATAGGACGTTTGCGAGATCTGCCGTCAGACGCCGGTGCCATATTTGGTGCCACCTCCATGACCTGGGCAGTGTTGCCAGAATTTGCGACAGAAAAGAATCACAATGTTTTTATAACAAGACCAGGAGACCTGGTTCTGCCAGACCCATAATAAATTCCTAGTACTTATGACGTGTCAGCCTGTGTCCCTTTTATGCCCATGTATGTATGTAGGCTGTCTGTCCCTTTTATACAGCCGGTCTTTTTCGCCCATGTATGGATGAATGGTCTTTTTCGCCCATGTATGGACAAAACGTTGCAGAGCCTCATGTAGGCCCAGGGACGTGCACAGATAGACTCTAGGTGGTGCTAGAGCACCTGCCCTTTGCCCTCTTGACCAGAAGTGCCCTTTAAAAAAAGAAAGTTTACAGCAGGGGTCTTCAACAGGGGGTCCGGGACCCCTAGGGGGTCCTCAGAGTTACTACAGGGGGTCCGCCAATTCTTTATGTGATATGATTTTTCTTTTTACCATAACCACTCGAAACCTAGCATCCCTTTTCTGAGGAGAACTTTAGCCAAAAATAGCAGATCTACAAGCCCACAACGCCTCGCACTGCGAGGCGTTGTGGGCTTGTAGATCGCCTATTTTTGGCAAAGAGGTATAGGTGTAGAGGGAAAAAAGAACAGACCAAGTCAACAAAAAAAAGTATAATTTACTTGAGCACCTGTCCCTCAAAATGTCTGTGCACGCCACTGTGTAGTGTAGGCCGACCCTCTGGGTCTGGCAAAAACAGTGTTCAGTCAAACTTTATTTTCTAACGTTTCTTTAGAATGGTGTTTATTAATGTTGACTGGTGTGTGTCTTTATATAACAGAGCAGATTGCACATCTCTCCTCCGCGTCATCACTGCCCATAGCCTAGGTGGGGTCGGCGAAAAAGGGCCTTTCTGTGTGGAGTTTGCATGTTCTCCCGGTGTCCCCTAGGGTAGATACCCTCACAAAAACATGCAGTACTCCTGGTATCTCTATACTGCCTCCCCCTGGTCAGCCGGGGCGCCTGATGGAGGGGAAAGGAACTGGTTGGAATAACGTCTTCCTTCCGCACGCTACGTCCTACCGGGGGAAACTTCCCCCTGTCAGGCAGTGGTGGAAAGTAACTAAGTACATTTACTTAAGTACTGTACTTAAGTACACTTTTGAGGTATTTGTACTTTATTTGAGTATTTCCAATTTCCAATACTTTTACTTCTACTCCACTACATCTCAGAGGCAAATATTGTACTTTAACTCCACTACATTTACTTGAAAACTTTAGTTACTAGTTACTTTTCAGATATAAACTATGATATAATGAAACATACATTAACCACTTTAGCCCTATTTTATTCATAGGCTATTTGAAAATAGCCGATCTACAAGCTCACAACGCGTCGCATCGCGACGCGTTGTGAGCTTGTAGATCGGCTATTTTCAAATATGTAGTACTTTTACTTTTGGTACTTTAAGTACATTTTATGCCAATACTTTTGTACTTTTACTCAAGTGCATTTTGAATTCTGGACTGTTACTTGTAACAGAGTATTTCTATATTGCATTATTGGTACTTTTACTTAGGTAAAGAATTTGAGTACTTTTCCCACCACTGCTCCCCAGGCTGGCAGAGGGAGAGTAGCGCCCAGGATTACATACTTAGGCAATTGGCATTAAAAAATGGGTTGCAAAATTGTGGAATAGAATTAAAATTAAAAGATTACATATGACTTACTATTAGTACGTTACTATAATTGGCAGCTGGTGACTGGACAGTGAGACCACACCTATACTGTGTACAGTATGTACAGTATCTGCCCCTCCCCCTTTTACTGTACACATTGTGATGTCTGTGCAGGAAGGGAAGCATGCGCACGCGCGCACGCACACACACACACACACACACACGCACACGCGCGCACGCGCGCACGCGCGTGTGCATACAGAGGGAGAGGGAGAGAGAGAAAGACACACGCACACACGCACACACACACACACACACACACACACACACGCACACGCACACACATACAGAGAGAGAAAGAGAGAGACACTCCCGTGCGCACACGCACACACATACACATACAGAGAGAGAGAGACACTCCTGCGCGCACACACGCACACGCACACACATACAGAGAGAGAGAGAGAGACACTCCCGTGCACGCACACACACACACACACACACGCACGTACGCGCGCACACGCACACACACATACACACACACACACACACACACACACACACACACACACACACACACACACACACACACACACACACACACACACACACACACACACACACACACACACACACACACACACACACACTGCATCACACAGAGCACGGATGTTCCGATAAGGAAAGGGGATGGGGGGGGGGGGCAGTAATCATCTATCATCTCCTCTACTGAGATTCTAAAGCACTTCCACAATAAGAGGACTGTGTGTGTGTGTGTGTGTGTGTGTGTGTGTGTGTGTGTGTGTGTGTGTGTGTGTGTGTGTGTGTGTGTGTGTGTGTGTGTGTGTGTGTGTGTGTGTGTGTGTGTGTGTGTGTGTGTGTGTGTGTGTGTGTGCGCTTGTATTGCTATGCTTGTGAGGGCCAAATATCCCCGCAAGTATAGTAGAATTTGACAAAATATGAAACAGTGTGAGGGCAGTGGTGAGGAATGGTAGTTTTATGGTCGAAGGCTTCATTGTGCACTTAGAGGTTGGGGTTTGGAGGTTTAGGGCCAGGTTTAGAGGTTAGATTATGCATGATTTATGCTTGCATGCTGCTTGCCGGAAATAGCAGATTGTGAGATACAATCTCACAACGTGTTGGCGCTGCATCGGCTATTTTACACTTAACATTGAGTGCCAAAACCGGGAATCTTCGGTTTTGCAAATACACCCTTTGAGTGCCATAACCGAAGATCTTCGTGAGGAGATTTTTTTTTTTTTTTTTCCCACATGGGGGGGTGCTCTAACGCAACTTTGGGATGGTCCACGGAGTCTCCAAAATGGAAAGGACGGATGTGGATCCGTGCCAAAAAAAACTACCTCCCGTCCACTCCCATTATAACCCCTTGAGAAAAAGCTTCATATCTCCACTTCTTTTTACCGTGGTGGAAACGAGCCATTTTCGATGGCCGATCACTCTGCAATGGCGGATCGCGTTGGAAATATTATTGTTCCAGGCGATAGTCGGGACCCTCGACCATCATGTACACACCCTTTGTTTACATCCGTGTCCTCGTCGTGGCGACTACAGCACTGAACAGATCAGCGTACACATGGCACTTGATGTGTTAAAGGTAGATTTTCTTTGGTTAAAATAAGTGTTAAATAGCTCTATGTTCTGATAGTACTCATTGCCATAGACTCTATAATGAGTACTATCAGAACATAGAGCTTTTTAACTCTCTAGTAAGTATGTACTATAATCTGTTTACTATAAAGAGCTGGAGAGACCCCTGTGACCGAACACACGCTCTGTGTGTGTGTGTGTGTGTGTGTGTGTGTGTGTGTGTGTGTGTGTGTGTGTGTGTGTGTGTGAGAATGTATGTGCGGTGTGTGAGATCAGTTGATAATGACACTGCTGTGTGTGTGTGTGTCTCAGGGATGTGGGTATGATGTCACCCACACAGAACACTGTCTCTCTCTCTCTCTCTCTCTCTCTCTCTCTCTCTCTCTCTCTCTCTCAGAGAGAGAGAGAAAAGGGTGGGGCAGGATAAAAAGAGGACATAGACAGTAAGGGAAAGGAGATAGGGATGACAGAGTAAAAGGCATTAGGAACGGAGGAGAGATGTTGGATGAAGGGATGAATGGATGGAGGGAGGGATGAAAGAAAGAAAGAAAGGTTTACAAGACGTTTGATGACAGCAACGACAACTTCTAGAGAGAGAGAGAGAGACAGAGAGATTTAAGGATAATAGGATATTGTTTATTGTTATTATTTATTGAGGACCAATTAGATGAAGATAGGTTGAAAATGGGTGAAGTTGTCCTTTAACCCTTAACTGCTCCCCGAGGCACTGCCCCTCAAATCGCCCACTGCTGCTGATAATTATAGGATGGGTTAAAGCAGTGGTCCTCAACCTGTGGGTCCACATGATTTTTGAGGGGTCCCCAAATGACAGTCAGTGACAATGTTAAGACCGTTTTAATCAAGAACAGATTCTTCTCTGCGTTTGAATCTGTCGGGGGGGGTTCGTCATATCGCGTACGCACTGGCCTACAAGTCGGCGTGCCTTCAGATCAGGAAGCAGGCCGCGCTTTACCCAATCAAATGTAGTGGGCGGGATTTACGTGAACAACCTGAAACTCATTTAACAATAGCCTCCTCAGAGCAGACAAAACCACAGAAAGATATTCACATTTTAACTTGCTTTTTCTTCATAGAAACAAGTGGGCTTATAACCAAAACGATCCATGTTCTCTGGAAGAAGTGGTGTTAGTGTTCCGTGTAGAAATATTGTTAGTGGGAATGAAAACATAGTCGCACCACCGGAAGTGAAAGGCTGAAGGCAGACCAAAACCTTGGTTTCCTTGCGTACGTGTGCTACGTCGACTTCCTCCCAAAGCCAAGTGAGATAGTAAAAAACAGCAGAGGGCGCTGTTTTCCCTTTTCATTTGGCGATGGGTTCCCAGATTGAGACCATTTTAATAGCAAAAGGAAAATAAAAATACCATTACTGCATGAAATGTAATCAACAAACTATACAATAAAAACTGGTCAAACATTGGCCAAATTGTCAAATAATATAAGAAAGAGGCAAACATTGTGAAAAAAGACGATCTTCAAGCTCACAACACATCGCAACATGAGGCGTTGTGAGCTTGTAGATCTGCTATTTTCCACAATATTTATCTGTGGAACCACGTCAAACTAAATGTAACGCCTCAACTCCTCCAAGTGCTTGTCAGGGTGGGGGGTCCCTAGTTCAAATATGATTATTATTATTTTACTACACACATGACCAGTGATCGTTGACTAATCATTCTCTACATTCACAAGCTCTACCTCAAACTTGGTATGTGTATCGCCCAGGTTGAGAACTAAACAAACTACACTGGGACCCCAATCAGTTACAGACCCGTAAGGGTCCATTTGGACGCCCGGTGGTCGCCAGACCCGGCGTTGAGAAACACTGCATTAGCTGTCTCTCGTGTGCCCAAAAATGGAGATGAATGAGGTCATAACAACTGACGAACAAATGTGAAAACAAAATGGCCTTTTTGTCATTAGCTATTCTACACATAATGCCATGATGTCACATCATGACATCACAGCATCGTTATCACAACCATGTAATTGTCCTTTAAAATGAATGTTGAAATAAACAAGATGTCATTTAGCAGCGACAACAAGTTGAACGGTCTTGCCAAACAGTGATGCAAGCTCTTGCTGGTGTGTGAAATGTTTCACTGGACGATTAACCTGAAAGGAAAAACAATTTCCCAGAGACCCCCCCGTACCGCTGTGGTTGTACAGAACAAGATCTACTACTTCGGAAGGAACGACGAAAACAACAACAACATCCATCAGCTTGAAGTTCTCGTCTTCAACACAGTGTCTTTGCGCTGGGCAAAGTTGTCCCTGGAGACAGATGGAAGAGGAGAACGTCCCCTTGTCGTTCCATCTATGAACAACCGTGAGGACTTCACAGCTGTGCTGATAGAAGATACAGTCTACACGTGGGGAAGGTGTCCTGACCTCAACCTGCTTCATGCTTTTGATGTCGACACCCACAGGTGGTTCAAACCCAAGGTTTCTGGGACTTTTCCAAAGAGGAGGTACAACCACTCAGCCTGTGTCTTGGGGAAGGTCATGTATGTCTATGGGGGATACAATTGTAAATACAATTGTAATAGAATCCTCTTTTGTGAATACGATAATGACATGCACAAGTTGGACACCACCACAATGGTCTGGTCTTTAATTAACACCAGAGGCACTCTGCCACCTGGTTCATATGATCCCTCTGTCACCATCATCGGGACGAAGATGTTTGTATTTGGAGGCTGGTCGGGCCAGTGGGGTCAGTACTACAACACCATCAGAGTGTTTGATACAGAGACCAACTGCTGGCTGAGCCAGCCTTCTGCACAGCTTCTTCCAGAAGCACGCAGGGGTCATTCAGCCTTTGTTTACAATGGAGAGCTGTACATATTTGGTGGCTGCAAGTCAGACCAGACCTTCAGTGATCTGTGGAAATTCAATCCAGAGACCTTCTCCTGGAAGAAGGTTGAGCCAAAGGGGAAACGCCCGTCTCAGATGGATTGTCTCAGATGGTGCTGTTGCATGGTGGGAGATCGTATCATCTTCTTTGGAGGAGGAGACAAAACACCCGATGACCTGGTTGTCTTAGACTTAAGTGCTTGTCTGAAGACGTTATGCAAGCTAGCAGTTATTCAGTACGGTTTGCCGCAGTCAGAACTTCCACACAACATCAGGTGGGAACTGGCGGACATGACTGCCACAAACAGGAACAAAAAAAAAAGACTAGAAAATGTGCTCCTCGGAGCACAGGTCTCCGCCAGCGGACCCGTGCTATTATAACCAAAGGAAATCACTAACCCTATCTTTAACATATACAAAGACGGACGGAGAGGAAACGATACTCTCCATTAATCCTGTCAATATTACATATTGTCACGTGTCACTTGACCAATGATAGCTTGGCTGATGGATAGGTGTGTCACTTCAAAACATATAAATGATGTTTTGAAGTGACACACCTATTTATAGGTCTCTATTTCATCATGCGTCTCGCTAGCCAATCAAAGCACACCCTTTCAACATATTGTCACGTGTCACGTGAAGCTTGACCAATGTTAGCTTGGTGGACACACGGAAGGACGAGAACGAAAACATAGTCTCCTGGCGGAGACAAAGAATATGGATAACATAAATACTATGATTATTGGTACTACTCAGTGGCCTTGTGGTTAGAGTGTCCGCCCTGTGACTGGGAGGTCGGGCTTCGATCCTGGGCTAAGTCCTTGTGACATACTAGCGTCATGTCCAGGGGGAGGAGGCTACTTGTACATCAAGCTGCCTCACGCTACGGAAACAGGAGATATGCTCCTGACCTATGGGCCTCAGGGCTCCACCATGCCAGGCTTACTTACTGAGTACTCTGACAGAGGGTACAATGGGTACTGCATGAGCATACATTCTTCTTTTTTTTTTTACCCCTTTTTCTCCCCAATGTAGTTGTTATGCCAAATGATTCCTCCCCACACACCTGCCAGTGAGCAGCCCCCACCGTGAGGACGTAGAGCCTTCTTCGTCCTACTCCTCCCGCCCAACACTCCCTGCTGACAGGCTCCGCCCCTCAGCCCGTAGGAGTAAAATGTAATTTATGGAATTATTTTGAATTTCCTTTGAAAATTCAAGAAAAAAATGTTTTTTTTTCCCTTTCTGTGTTCTAACTGCTTTGAATGGGATCAGTACAGGTCTGTATCTATGACTATAGCACACATGGGCGACATATGGCACAAGGCCCGCATCCGGCTCTTTGACTACCTCAATCCGGCCCTTGAAGTCCTTAAAGAAAAACTAAATGACCCCCCCCGAACAAATAAATGACAAAATCTACATTCTAAAAGTCAGCATTCCATATTCCATCTGTATGTACTCCATGTTTGAGTCCATATTCATAACATAATGCAATGTGTTTTATTTGTGACCTATGAAGTAAGTGGATTATTTTATGTAAATCATCTTTTCATTGTAACCTTAGAATGCACTATATAGTGACACAGTAACAGCTGTAAACAAAAAAGAAGAAGACAAAAAGTTAACTACCATGACAGAAAATGATTGTGTTGTGAAGGTTTGATTTCAGGCAAAGTGTCAAAGTGTCCTTAAGCAAGACACTTTTAAAGGACGACTTCACCCATTTCCAACCTATCTCCATATCATTGGTCCTCACTAATGCTCGTTATAATATGGTACCATTTCTGTTCTACTCACTCTGTGTCTCAGAGGAGGGCTGTGGACAGGTCAGAATCCCGCCTACCAGTGACATCATCAATGGGGGAATCCAAGCTAATAGAAAGTGCAGGCTTTCTATTCCTGTGTTAGAGCATCGCCTAGTTATTAAATGTAAATAGGTTCTATGCACAGCAGTCATATTGAGAAAGAAATGAAGGCTATGTTCCATTCTGGTCAAACAGAGTCAGGGTGTTGGCTCACTGGAAAGGCTCTGCTACACCAGTGGGTCTCAAAGTGTGGTCCAGGGACCTCATGGTTCCTTGAGGGGGTTCCAAATGGACCCTTATGGTTGTGTAACTCTGAGAGGGTACAAATGGAACCAAATGGACCCTTACAGGTCCATTTGGTTCCATGCGTACACTAATTTCTGGCTGTGGTCCCAGTGCCAGGATTTTGTTATTTTCTTACCTTTTCAAGTAGTCACAGACTATTCATCTCCAGTATGATTGTTACCCTGATGGTTGCTAATCACTGAGAGTTTTCAGGTGTGGTTTCACAAATGTCAACGAGGTCATTGCAACCTCGTTGACATTTGTTGTTTGATGTTTGAAAATAGCATATTTCACTCAAAAATACACAGTAAAACACAGGAAAAAAATGATTTTTTTCTCAGTTTATTTTTTAACATTGAAGTGAATGGAGCAGCAGCTTTTTGGATAGTGTTATCTCCTAGTTCCTTTGAGAAAAAATAAATAAAGTTTTAGTTTTTTTTTTTTAAGAGACGTCAAAAGACGTCATTGGCACTCAGGACTTACTATAAAACAGCCGTCAAAAGACATGTTAACAATTTGATTGCCAAAAACGAGTCAACTCATTTTTAGAATGAATCACTTGCTTGCCTAGATCAAGTGAACTTGTTTTTAGAAAAAAAAAGACCAAAGAGATATGATTTTTCGAAGATTTAGACTCCCATCCACTTCTTTGTTAACTTAAAACTTAAAAATTCTGTATCTCGGCTCCAGACTACTTTTTTTTTTCAATCAAAATATATCTGGCAATAAACAGCAAAAAATCTGAAATAATTATGGCAGTAAATGTGTTAAGAGGAAGTACTACGTCACGACCGGGCCTTTTATGTCCTTCCGGAAGGGGGAAGGGACAGCCGGTGACGTGACATACCCTCTAGCCTAATGAATGGGCCCCGGGAGCGTATTGTGTAGCTCTGTTGCATCACCAGATGGCGCTGTTTCCCATAGTGAGTGTCTCACTCCAGAACTAAAAGAACCGGGGTTACCTACGTAACCTCTAGTTATCATGTCTGTCTCTCGATATATGGAGATCTTCCTAATATGGATAGTGATGATGTCATAACAACTGACAAACAAATCTAAAACCAAAATGTCCAATTTAGCTGTTCTATACATAATGCCATGATGTCACGCCATGACATCATAGCATCGTTATCACAACCACGTGATTGTCCTTTAAAATGAATTTTCAAATAAACAAGATGTCATTTAGCACCGACAAGAAGTTGAACCACCGTCCAGTAACTTATCAGGAAAACTGTTTTGCCAAACATTGATTCAAGCTCTTGCTGGTGTGTGAAATGTTTTACTGGACGATTGATCTGAAAGGAGGAACAGATTCCTGGAGACCCCACCGTACCGATGTGGTCGTACAGAACAAGATCTACTCCTTCGGATGGAACGACGACGACAACAACAACGACATCTATCAGCTTGAGGTTCTCGTCTTCAACACAGTGTCTTTGCGCTGGGCGAAGTCACCCCCCGAGACAGATGGAAGAGGAGAAAGTCCCCTTGAGGTTCCATCCATGCACAGGCGTGAGGGCTACACAGCTGTGCTGATAGAACAGCTCGTCTACACGTGGGGAACGTGTCCTCGCCACAACCTGCTTTATGCCTTTGATGTCGACACCCATAGGTGGTTCAAACCCAAGGTTTATGGGACTTTTCCAGAGAGGAGGTACAACCACTCAGACTGTGTCTTGGGGAAGGTCATGTATGTCTATGGGGGATACAATTGTAATAGAATCCTCTTTTGTGAATACGATAATGACATGCACAAGTTGGACACCACCACAATGGTCTGGTCTTTAATTAACACCAGAGGCACTCTGCCTCCTGCTTCATATGATCCCTCAGTCTCCATCATCGGGACAAAGATGTTTGTATTCGGAGGCTTGCGTGTCGGTGGGTTGGCTCAGTGCTACAACACCATCAGAGTGTTTGACACAGAGACCAACTGCTGGCTGAGCAAGCCTTCTGCACAGCGTCTTCCAAAACAACGCTACGGTCATTCAGCCTTTGTCTACAATGGAGAGCTGTACATATTTGGTGGCTGGAACCTTAAACAGAAATTCACTGATCTGTGGAAATTTAATCCAGAGACCTTCTCCTGGAAGAAGGTTGAGCCAAAAGGGAAAGGCCCGTCTCAGATGGATTGTCTCAGATGGTGGTGTTCCATGGTGGGACATCGTATCATCTTCTTTGGAGGAGGAGACAAAACATTCGATGAACTGGTTGTCTTAGACTTAAGTCCTTGTCTGAAGACGTTATGCAAGCTAGCAGTTATTCAGTACGGTTTGCAGCAGTCAGGACTCCCACACAACATCAGGTGGGAACTGGCGGCCATGACTGCCACAAACAGGAACTAAAAACAATAATATTGCTACAATAATTACTATGATTATTGGTACTGCACCGAGTACTCTGACACAGGGTAGTGGGTACAATGCAGGGACGCGCACAGATAGACTATAGGTGGTGCTAGAGAACCTGCCCTTTGCCCTCTTGACCAGAAGTGCCCTTTTTTTCCATTTTACAGCAGGGGTCTTCAACAGGGGGTCCGGGACCCCTAGGCGGTCCTCAGAGTTACTACAGGGGGTCCGCCAAATCCTTTATGTGATATGATTTTTCTTTTTACCATAACCACTCGAAACCTAGCATCCCTTTTCTGAGGAGAACTTTAGCCAAAAATAGCAGATCTGCAAGCCCACAACGCCTCGCGCTGCGAGGCGTTGTGGCTTGTAGATTGGCTATTTTTGGCAAAGAGCTATAGGTGTAGAGGGAAAAAAGTAAACAAACATTCTGGTCCATTCTGGTCAAACAGAGTCAGGGTGTTGGCTCACTGGAAACACTCTGCTACACCAGTGGGTCTCAAAGGGTCCAGGGACCCTCATGGTTCCAAATGGACCCTTACGGGTGTATAACTCTGAGAGGGTACAAATGGAACCAAATGGACCCTTACAGGTCCATTTGGTTCCATTTGTACACTCTCAGAGTTATTCTACACTCACAGAGCCCTCATTAGTGTCACTGGTAACACCTGTGAAGGAAGTAAGGAAGAGGCCCAGTTTCTTTCCAATATGGCTGCTGTGTCTAGAGCCTATATTCCGGGAATGTGTGTATAAGTACACTGGTTCTCAATGCCGGGTCTGGGGACCACCAGGGGTCCAACATGGACCCCATGTGTAGATACAAAAAAAATGTCTTTGCCTTCGATGTATTACCTCATGTTTAGCGTCAGCTAAACATTTTACTGCTAATGTTTAGTGTCAGCTAAATGTATTTTACTGCTAATGTTTAGTGCTAATGTTTAGTGTCAGCTAAATGTAGGCTAAATGCCTACATTTAGCTGACACTAAACATTAGCAGTAAAAATTAGGTTTATTTTAAATGCATAAACCTAATTTCACTGTATATGCAAATAGTGACAACTAATACAAAAGGCTGTATTATTGTTATTATCATTATTGTTTAAGAAGTAGGGGAAATAGCAGATCTGCAAGCTCGCAACGTGACACAAAGTGACGCGTTGTGAGCTTGTAGATCTGCCATTTGCACTAGTTTGGATCCCGGGCAAACTAATTTCTCTTCTGGGTCTTGAGCTGAAAAGTTTGGGAACCTAGTTGCCATTTTCTACTATTAAAAACAAACAAAAAAATCGAATAGTTCATATAGCCAATCTACACGCTCACAACGTGTCGATGTAGATCGGCTAGTTGAACCATTTGAACATTTTTCTAAAAATAGTAAAACATGGTTTAGTTGTGGGCAAGGCACCAGCCAAAATAGGGCCCGAAAGATCATAGGAGGAATGGTGGGTCTGAGATGATTAAAGGGATATTTCACTTTCAAAAAAACTTTGGGTCATTTTATCATCTACTCAAGCCTTTGTGAGCCCCCCAGACCGTTTTTAAGTTGCTTGATTCAGTATTTAGATATTTGATATACATTTTATCAGACACGCCTCCTTCCTATACAAACCCATTATAACTTCAAACTACATTTTTAACATGTTAGATTCATCAAAAACACCCGTCCTTGGTTCTGGTGACTCACCCTGCCCTCCTAATACGTGAGGGGGCCGTGTTCTTTCGATAACTTTTTTTCATTTATTTTTAATATTAAAAGAAAAAAAAATACAATAAAAAAAAAAATGACCCAAAGTTTTTTTGAAAGTGATGTATCCCTTTAATTCACATAAATAACGTTCACTCAGACAAATATTTGGGAGTGGAAGTCCTTCACAATAAATATGTCATATTTATTGTGAATACAAATTTCATATTTATTGTGAATAAATATGACATATTTATTCACAATAAATATGACATATTAACTAATAACTAATGACTAGTAACTAAAGTTTTCACACGCGCGTGTGTGTGCGCGTGCGTGCGCAGGGCTGAACATATAAGAATCTCTGTCCTTGCAGAGAAGATGAATGACACGTGTGGTTGTGTTAATGTTTTGGACTGTGTCTGTCTGTCTGTCTGTCTGTCTGTCTGCCTTCATACAGCCTCGACACAACAAGAGGATGTTAGTGGGCCAACAGGATGCAAGGGGAAAGGATGTGTGTGTGTGTGTGTGTGTGTGTGTGTGTGTGTGTGTGTGTGTGTGTGTGTGTGTGTGTGTGTGTGTGTGTGTGTGTGTGTGTGTGTGTGTGTGTGTGTGTGTGTGTGTGTGTGTGTGTGTGTGTGTGTGTGTGTGTGTGTGTGTGTGTGTGTGTGTGTGTGTGCGCGTGTGCGTGTACTTATTGTTATGGACAGGCCTCAACAGGACAAGAAACAGGAAGTGATGTAGACAGAACACTGTCTGTCTGTCTGTCTGTCTGTCTATCTGTCTTTATTTATTATCATTAGTAGAGGTGTGAGACAGTTGTCTGCTGGATTTAGATGCAGCTGTGATGGCCCTCTAGCCTGCCCTTGGTGTGTGTGTGTGTGTGTGTGTGTGTGTGTGTGTGTGTGTGTGTGTGTGTGTGTGTGTGTGTGTGTGTGTGTGTGTGTGTGTGTGTGTGTGTGTGTGTGTGTGTGTGTGTGTGTGTGTGTGTGTGTGTGCGTGAGTGCATGAATTGTGTAATTTTAATGAGACATATAAAGCATATCATAATTGAACTTGAACGTCTAACGTTGAAGAGACAGAAGTCATAACCTGACACATTATTGTGTCAAATATAGCAATGATTACTATCAGAATATAGAACTTTAACTTCTCTATTAACTTAATGTTGTCTCTGCATTCCTTTGTTTTAGAGGAATGCAGTAATAATATGAATATTAATATTAATATTGTAGTCGGGTGAAGAGTGGTACTTGGATTCAGGGAAAAGGGTAGCCTGGCTCCACCCCCTGAATCGTTTGCCTCGCATTCAGGGCCTGGTGACGCTGTCGAAGGCGAGTGTTTCTCGGTTGAAAATCTGTACGACGAATCAGGATCGGGATAATCCAGTATGAACTAATTGCCAAAGAGTCCCACTTTGGCCACGCCCCCATTTCAGAAATCGGCTGCACTGAGAGGGCTTTCCAAGCCCCCAGAACCCAGTGCTTGCATTGAAGCGAAATGGACATGCTGGCCATTCGTAGGTACTGCAGCTTAAACTGACGGGGCCACTGCAAATGTACGAGCGAAAACGGTTTCGACCAATGGGCTTGACTCACGAGCTTGCGCACAAGCTTGCGCACGGGGCCGCGCACCTCTGTGACGTAAAACGCGTCACTTCTGTGACGCAGAACGTATCACAGTGGCCCCAAATAGGCTACGCCCATCACACTTTACAACCCGGAAGAAGGGGTGAATTCGCTTCATGCGCTGGGTGAGCAACTCAATGCAAGTGGATGGGAGGCGATATCCGGTGCCCTCTCTATTATTTTTAACTCTATGGGGCTTTCAGACTGAATAATGGAGTGAAACGAAATGAAAATTCAGGCTGAGTGTCAGGCTAGGAAAAGGGTTCTGAAGATGTTTAACCCATTAAGACCTGAGACCGAATCTAAAAAATGTATTCTGAAAAAAATATGTTTCTATGTCAGTGGTGCTCAAACTTTTTCATGTGAAGGACCCCCAAAATTATATGTATTTGGCCACGGACCCCCATCTCAAAACATGGACCCCCAGAAGCAAGAAAAACCATTTGCTTTAAAATAATTTGCACACATTTTCATGATTTAAAAAAAAGTAGCAGATCTACAAGCTCCTATGAGCTTATAGATCTATTTTTGAATAGCCAATAATGTTTTTTAGCTCAAATCTAATCTATCTGCTGCTCATTATTTCACTGTCTGTCTGTCTGTCTGTCTGTCTGTCTGTCTGTCTGTCTGTCTGTCTGTCTGTCTGTCTGTCTGTCTGTCTGTCTGTCTGTCTGTCTGTCCCCACCACAGTCCAAAGCCTTGAGGGAGCGCTGGCTGCTCGATGGCGCCCCCGCTGGCCAACCGGAGCAGGACGACGTGAGGAGACAGCTGACGGAGGACGAGAACAAAACCAGAGACCTGGAGAACACCATCAGCAGGTTAGACATGTTTACATGTAACCTGGAACAACACCATCATTATAAACATGTTTACATGTAACCTGGAACAATACCATCATTATAAACATGTTTACATGTAACCTGGAACAATACCACCATTATAGACATGTTTACATGTAACCTGGAACAATACCATCATTATAGACATGTTTACATGTAACCTGGAACAACACCATCATTATAGACATGTTTACATGTAACCTGGAACAACACCATCATTATAGACATGTTTACATGTAACCTGGAACAATACCGCCATTATAGACATGTTTACATGTAACCTGGAACAATACCATCATTATAGACATGTTTACATGTAACCTGGAACAATACCATCATTATAGACATGTTTACATGTAACCTGGAACAACACCATCATTATAGACATGTTTACATGTAACCTGGAACAACACCATCATTATAGACATGTTTACATGTAACCTGGAACAATACCATCATTATAGACATGTTTACATGTAACCTGGAACAATACCATCATTATAAACATGTTTACATGTAACTTGGAACAATACCATCATTATAAACATGTTTACATGTAACCTGGAACAATACCATCATTATAGACATGTTTACATGTAACCTGGAACAATACCATCATTATAGACATGTTTACATGTAACCTGGAACAATACCATCATTATAAACATGTTTACATGTAACCTGGAACAATACCACCATTATAAACATGTTTACATGTAACCTGGAACAATACCACCATTATAAACATGTTTACATGTAACCTGGAACAATACCACCATTATAAACATGTTTACATGTAACCTGGAACAATACCATCATTATAGACATGTTTACATGTAACCTGGAACAATACCATCATTATAAACATGTTTACATGTAACCTGGAACAATACCATCATTATAGACACGTTTACATGTAACCTGGAACAATACCATCATTATAGACATGTTTACATGTAACCTGGAACAATACCATCATTATAAACATGTTTACATGTAACTTGGAACAATACCATCATTATAAACATGTTTACATGTAACCTGGAACAACACCATCATTATAGACATGTTTACATGTAACCTGGAACAATACCATCATTATAGACATGTTTACATGTAACCTGGAACAATACCATCATTATAGACACGTTTACATGTAACCTGGAACAATACCATCATTATAGACACGTTTACATGTAACCTGGAACAATACCATCATTATAAACATGTTTACATGTAACCTGGAACAACACCATCATTATAGACATGTTTACATGTAACCTGGAACAATACCATCATTATAGACATGTTTACATGTAACCTGGAACAATACCATCATTATAGACATGTTTACATGTAACCTGGAACAATACCATCATTATAGACATGTTTACATGTAACCTGGAACAATACCATCGTTATAGACATGTTTACATGTAACCTGGAACAATACCATCATTATAGACATGTTTACATGTAACCTGGAACAATACCATCATTATAGACACGTTTACATGTAACCTGGAACAATACCATCATTATAAACATGTTTACATGTAACCTGGAACAACACCATCATTATAGACATGTTTACATGTAACCTGGAACAATACCATCATTATAGACATGTTTACATGTAACCTGGAACAATACCATCATTATAGACATGTTTACATGTAACCTGGAACAATACCATCATTATAGACATGTTTACATGTAACCTGGAACAATACCATCATTATAGACATGTTTACATGTAACCTGGAACAATACCATCATTATAGACATGTTTACATGTAACCTGGAACAATACCATCATTATAGACATGTTTACATGTAACCTGGAACAATACCATCATTATAGACATGTTTACATGTAACCTGGAACAACACCATCATTATAGACATGTTTACATGTAACCTGGAACAATACCATCATTATAGACATGTTTACATGTAACCTGGAACAATACCATCATTATAGACATGTTTACATGTAACCTGGAACAATACCATCATTATAGACATGTTTACATGTAACCTGGAACAATACCATCATTATAGACATGTTTACATGTAACCTGGAACAATACCATCATTATAGACATGTTTACATGTAACCTGGAACAATACCATCATTATAGACATGTTTACATGTAACCTGGAACAATACCATCATTATAGACATGTTTACATGTAACCTGGAACAATACCATCATTATAGACATGTTTACATGTAACCTGGAACAACACCATCATTATAGACATGTTTACATGTAACCTGGAACAATACCATCATTATAGACATGTTTACATGTAACCTGGAACAATACCATCATTATAGACATGTTTACATGTAACCTGGAACAATACCATCATTATAGACATGTTTACATGTAACCTGGAACAATACCATCATTATAGACATGTTTACATGTAACCTGGAACAATACCATCATTATAAACATGTTTACATGTAACCTGGAACAATACCATCATTATAGACATGTTTACATGTAACCTGGAACAACACCATCATTATAGACATGTTTACATGTAACCTGGAACAATACCATCATTATAGACATGTTTACATGTAACCTGGAACAATACCATCATTATAGACATGTTTACATGTAACCTGGAACAATACCATCATTATAGACATGTTTACATGTAACCTGGAACAATACCATCATTATAAACATGTTTACATGTAACCTGGAACAATACCATCATTATAGACATGTTTACATGTAACCTGGAACAATACCATCATTATAGACATGTTTACATGTTTACATGTTTACATGTAACCTGGAACAATACCATCATTATAGATATGTTTACATGTAACCTGGAACAATACCATCATTATAGACATGTTTACATGTAACCTGGAAAAACACCATCATTATAGACATGTTTACATGTAACCTGCCCAGGTCCAAGACATTTAACTTGAAGAGCAGTGGTGTAAAGTAACATGTAAAGTAACAACACAACAAAATGTGCCAAAATAGCAGATAAACAAGCTTGCAGCGCATCGCATCACATCACAACACATCACAAAATCTAAAATGACAAAGTATGCGTTCCCGGATTGAATGGGTTATTAATCAAAATCTATCAAAGTAGCTAATAACTAAGGTTTTGAGATTTGTGAGCTTATATTTTTAATGGCAAGCATAAAATTGGCATCCTAAAATGTTGACGTCTTCACAAGTATAGTAATACAAATGTGTGTGTGCGTGTATGTGTGTGTGTGTGCGCCTGTGTGTGTGTGTGTGTGTGTGTGTGTGTGCGCGCACGTGTGTGTGTGTGTGTGTGTGTGTGTGTGTGTGTGTGTGTGTGTGTGTGTGTGTGTGTCTGTGTGTGTGCGTGTGCGTGTTCAGGTTGGAACAGGAGCTAGCAGACCTGGAGTCAGCAGTGTGTGTGTCTGTCACACACAGCAAGGACAAGATGGAAGAGGACCAACACATTATAGTAAGAACACACATGCATGCACGCATACAAGCATGCACACGCACACACACACACACACACACACACACACACACACACACACACACACACACACACACGCATGTACGCACACACACACGCATATACACGCATGTATACGCACACACGCACAAATACATATATATATTTTTACTTTACTGGAGTAATTCCAATTTTCAGTACTTTTACTCCACTACATCTCACAGGCAAATATTGTGCTTTTACTCCATTACAATTTTTGAAAACGTTAGTTAACAGTTACTTTGTAGATTTAGATTATTATTACAAAACATACCTTAATCATTTCAGCCCACTACATTTCGGCCATCTGAAAATAGCAGATCTACAAGCTCACAATGTGTCGCATCGCGACAGATATGTGAGCTTGTAGATCTGCTATTTTCAAATGATTTTGATACATTTGACACTAATGTCCAGTTTTTTAATGTGAAACTGGACATTCTACCTAAAGAGCACTTTCTACCTTTGGTACTTTAAGTATATGTTGATACCAATACTTTTGTACTTTAACTCAAGTAAATTGTGAACTGGGACTTTTACTTGTACAGAGTATTTCTACTATTGATACTTTACTTACCCGTGTAAGTAAAGAATGTGAATACTTTTTCCACCACTGAATCCAATGTATTGTCATTATACGAGATCATGAGATGTAACCAATCAAATCTCTTCCTGCAGGTGACATCATCGAGTTCAGTGAAAGGTAAGGTTCCACTCCTTCGTTATGTTCTCTCCATCTTTACTCCTTCTCTTTCAGTCAGTCTTTCTGCCAGAGTGTTCCCACGGCAACCTCTCTGTATCTCCACTCCTCCTCTTCTTCCTCCCCTCTATCCTTTTCTCCTCCTCCCCCCCCCCTCCTGTAATCAGCTGTAGAGGTCAGACCGGCTGTAGAGGTCAGACCGGCTGTAGAGGTCAAAGGTGAAAGGCCCGTCTCTCGGCCAATCAGCTCTGGACAGGAGGCGGGGCCTATGATGAGAGCGGGTGAGTCAGCATGGAGCTAACCATGTCACCATGGAGACCAGATGTACACGGTCGTCATGGAGACATGATGTCATGGTTGACAGACAGACAGACATGACAGACAGGTCATGGTGTAGCCTACCCAGTTCCATTAGGGAGGGGGATGTCCCCCCCACTTTTGAGAAGAAGGAGAAAAAAAAATCCAATTTAGCAGTCACGGTCTGTCACCTACTTCTAATTAGTCTACTTCCTGTAAGGAATCATATTACAAGTTGCTCTTAGTTTGAAATCTGCACCCGTTTTAGAGGAAATCCGATTTGTGTTGAAGCGTAGCCATCATGGCGCTGGTCCAACGTAAACAAAACGCCCATGGATGAATGATGAATTATCAAATATTGTCAAATGTCGAAATCGGTCCCCCTCACTTCAAAATTGCCCTCTGCGCCCTTGGCTGGAGCTTGTAAGATACCTAAATGATATTATATAATGTGCACATGGGAAAAAAAGTATATTTTTTTTCATATTCCTGAACCCATTATATGTCAACGGTCGTTCAAAAATAGTGTTTGTTCGTGTTTGTTCATAAGCTGGTCCACCAGACTCTCATTGATGGCCTCAGGTTGTCAGTGGTGCAAGCCTGGTGTAGAACATATATGTACCTTCATATTCAAGGCACACATGGCCATAATGCATCATGGGTAAGTGAGTTCCATACAGAGAAACACAGAACAACATGTACACACATTGTCCATTTAGTGTGGAGGCACTGCAAACCTTCAGACATATGACCCCTGGTGGTTGAAAGTGTTCACTGCACCCGGTCACACAGCACAGTGCTACATACAGACAGTGTAGATAAGCTACAGGCACACTAAGGGTAAATGTAATTCCGTCCTAAGGGTGGCGCTAGAGGGAAGACCAAATCAGGTTTCATGTCAGTCCAGTCAGTAGTTTTACCCATGTTATGTTGTTTGTAACTAAAATATGACTGACTAACCGCCATGGTAGCAGCGCTGCTAAGGGAGGGGCTGTGTTCACAGAAAGAGATAGCACTGTATATTTTGGACAGTGCTGTATATTTTGGATGGTGTTGTACTAAATGATATTTTAGACGGTGCTTTATATTTTGGATGGTGTTGTAAATTTTGGATGGTGTTGTATATTTTGGATGGCGTTGCATATTTTGGACAGTACTGTATTGCGTACTGTATTGTGTGCCCCAAACTCCTTATTTTCATTATTTTCATGAAGTTCTTCTTTCAAGTCCACGGTAGCAATTTCACTTATTTATCCGGTATCCTGTATGAGTTCTCTCTCCTGATTGGATAATATTGGTATCCCAACCTGAAAATGCATTTTCTGTTTATTAAAGAACCGGAGAGATATGGAGACTCCTGTTACTGAACAAACACTCTATCAATGAGTATTAACACTTACTTTAACAAAGGAATATCACTTACCCTACCTTTAAGTAGGCTACCAGAGCCCTGTGAAGTGTTACATACATTATTACTATGGAGTGTACATGCATTATTACTATATGAAGTGCCCATGCATTACACTAGTCGACTATAACTGCCCACGTGCCATGATCAGTTTAAAATGGATATTACATCCAGTTGATAATATGACACAAATGTATGCAAGTGGCACTTGAATATATGATGCTGGGAAAGTCATGTAGTCAAATTAATACTTACAGTGTACACTATGTACAATACACTACTTTACTTTATGTGCTTATTTAGACGGGACGCCGTATATGAATGAACAATACATATCAATGTAATGTAAATACACTGGACTTAGCGATGATGCGTCATTCATGCGTCATTTAGTCATTCAGAACGACCTGCTTTCTATCTGTTGATGTTTTGTGTGTTGTGTCCCATAAACCTTTAAGTCTGTCTGTCTGTCTGTCTGTCTGTCTGTCTGTCTGTCTGTCTGTCTGTCTGTCTGTCTGTCTGTCTGTCTGTCTGTCTGTCTGTCTGTTCCGCTGCCCTTGTCTGAGTGAGTGTGTTTTGGTGGAGTTTGTGTGTGTATGTGTAATTACATGTATTTAACAATTTACACTAATGACCTGATCTTGGATAAGTTTACATTACAGTCAACCAATAGTAAAGGATCAGATCCTAGCAGTGGTGGAAAGTAACTACATGTACTCAAGTACTGTACTTAAGTAAAATTTTGAGGTATATCTTTTACTTAACTGGAGTATTTCCAGTTTTCAGTATCTCAGAGGAAAATATTGTACTTTTTACTCCATTACAATTATTTGAAAACTTTAGTTACTAGTTACTTTGTAGATTTTGATATTATTACAAAACATACATTAACCACTTCAACCATTCAACCATTTCAAATGATTTTAATACATTTTACACATTTGAAAACTTCAAATGTGCCCTTCTGCATAATGAATACTGTTACTTTTGGTACTTTTAAGTATATTTTGATGCTAATACTTAAGTACGTTTTGAATGCCGAACTTGTGCTTGTAACAGACTATTTCTACAATACTTTTACTTAAGTAAAAACATGCGAGTACTTGTTCCATCACTGTGTAGAACAAGTGTGTGTGTGTGTGTGTGTGTGTGTGTGTGTGTGTGTGTGTGTGTGTGTGTGTGTGTGTGTGTGTGTGTGTGTGTGTGTGTGTGTGTGTGTGTGTGTGTGTGTGTGTGTGTGCGTTATGTGTGTATTGCATTAAACTCAGACTGTCCCCCCCCCCGTCTTAGCGATGTACTCAGTAGAGATCAAAGTGGAGCGTGATAACACCACGGGAGAAACCAAAGTACTGTCGTCCAGCACGCTACTTCCTGTTGACCTCACGCAGCAGGGGGTCAAGGTGTACGAGGACGCACAGAAAGGTGATCTCCGCGGTAACCGTGGTGTCCCCGTGGCAACCAACCAACCAACCAACCCACCACCTCCACCGCGCATGTCGTTGAGTTGTTGTTGGTGACTTTACGAGAAGCGGCTGCCTGTTGACCTTTAAATGGAAACGAGCGATTTTCCCACGACAACAAAACATTTGACACAAACAGTTAGAAAATAAACCAAACATGTTTTTAGATTGTTTTTTTACCCATTCAATCCGGGAACGCATTTCTGTCACTTTAGATTTCTTTGGCTATTCGAAAATAGCAGATCTACAAGCTCATAGCGCGTCACTGAGTGCCGCACTATGAGCTTGTAGAGCTGCTATTTTTGAAAAAAGATATATAGAAGATATATATCTATATCTATCTATCTATCTATCTATCTATCTATCTATCTATCTATCTATCTATCTATCTATCTATCTATCTATATATATATACATTTTTTTACTCAAATCTTTGCTTCTGGGGGGTCCCTGGAACAGCATATTTTGAGATGGGGTCTGTGGCCAAATACATATAATTTTGGGGGTCCTTCACATGAAAAAGTTTGAGAACCACTGATATTATAGCAACATAAGTTGCTAAAAAAAAAAGTTGATAAAATAACTGAATACATTAACAGGAACACATACAGGAACCGTTGACAACATAAACTTGCCAGATATGTTTATCAGACATCCTAATAACCTTGAGCTTGTAGATCGACTCTTCCGATGGTTCCTCCTAGAATAGCGGCTGCTAAGATTCAAGTGGTTTATAATATACTGTATTTTCATAAACAGAAATGACAAACAGACTCTCTGCAATGTGGAAGATTGTGGAAGAGCTTGTCTGGCTTCAGAGAAGTCCTAAGAATTTCGGAGAAGAACAAAATAAGATTGGACTTGAAAACGTCCTAATTAACCCATTAAAACCAGGAACACATCTGTGTAACCATTTAAACCCTTATTTGATACTTTGGCTATTCAAAAATAGCAGATCTACAAGCTCATAGCGCGGCAACAACTGCCATGCTTTGAGCTTGTACATCTGCTATTTTTGAAAAATGCAAATCTGTGTGTAATCTTATGATATATATTTCTAAGCAACATTTTTTTTCAACTAAAATCTTTACCCCTGGGAGGTGCCTGGCATAACATATTTTGTGAAGGGGGTCCTTTGCCAAATACATATAATTTTGGGGGTCCTTAAAGGACAACTTTGTTTTTTTACAACCAAGGTTTATGTTTTAGATTGTAATTAAAGTAAATAAATGATGCGTGTTCAAAAAAAATTATTTACTGCTTTCTATAGTTTTAGCAATTTTCGCAATCTTTTTTACAGTGGGCGGGGGCATTCTGTCCGGTGGCTAAATATGTCTTTTTTTACACAATAACCCGGTGTTTTCTTTATTATTATTTACAGTAGCTCTTTTAGCCCCCAATAACTCACATCTGGCCATCAAAGACCACAGGACCTTTTTTATTGTGTAAAAAAGGCATATTCAGCCACCGGACAGAATGCCCCCGCCCACTGTAAAAAATATCCGGAAAATTGCTAAAACTATAGAAAGCAGTAAATGAAAAAAAAAAAAAACACTCGTCTTTTATTTACTTTAATTACAAGCTAAAATATAAACCTTGGTTGTAAAAAAACAAAGTTGTCCTTTAACATGAAAAAGTTTGAGAACCACCGACACAGCAACATGCGTTTTTCAGAAAACGGTTAGGATTTAGAAGACATTTTGTAGAATCGGAGCCTCAGGCCTTAATGGGTTAAATGAGTTGATCGTACGCGAGGAGCACATAACGTGAGGAGCACATAACGTGAGGAGCACATACTGTAACTTGGTCAGATCAATCACAGCTTCTCATAAAGTGAACCCAGCTTCCACAGCAGTTATACTGTTGACCCTTTTTGAATTGTTTTGGTATTTTCTCTTTTTTTTGCAGCTTCAAACATTGTTTTGTGGCTTCCTTTTGATTTGTTTTATTTGATCACTGCTATGATGTCACTGCTATGTGATGATGTGATGATGTCACCTGCAACCGGCCTGACCCAAACCACCAACCCTCACCAGCAAGTCTCCTCTCCTCTCCTCTCCTTCTCTCCTCTCCCCTTCATATCTTTGCTGCCCTGCTTACTTCTCTCCTTCATTTCCAGTTAATTGATCTGTATCTTCACCTTCCAATCTCTCTCTCTCTCTCTCTCTCTCTTTCTTTTCATTCTGTTGACTGTGTGTGTGTGTGTGTGTGTGTGTGTGCGTGCGTGCGTGCGTGCGTGCGTGCGTGCGTGCGTGCGTGCGTGCGTGCGTGCGTGTCTCTCTCTCTAGTGGTCCATGAGATGAATGGAGAGGATGGAGGGGTCCAGCTCAGCTCCTCAGAGGTGGAGGATATGATCCTGAAGGCCGACCAGGTGTCACACATCGTTACCGTGACGACCCGGGAAGCACTGGAGGTGCTGTTATGATGATGATGATGATGATGATTTTATCATTTTAATGACTGTTGTAAAAGCTGCGTGTATTTTCTTCAGAGTCTGTCTTACAGCCTTAACCAGTGATGTAAAGTAACTAAGTACATTTACTCAAGTACTGTACTTAACACATTGTGTGCCCAAAACGGTCCGGACCGTTTTTGACCCAATTTTATTTTTATATACGTGGGGCCCACGTAGGGCGCTAAAACGAAACTTTGGGATCATCCAAGGAGTTTCTGAGAAGGAGAGGCCGGATGTGGATCCATGTCAAAAATCCTTCCGGTCGGCCTTTCCAATGTTAACTCCTTGACTAAAAGCTTAATATCTTTTTAACGTGGTGGAAGCGAGCCGATCGGCGATCACTCTGCAATGGAGGATCGCGTTGGAAATATTATTGTTCCAGGCGTTAGTCGGGACCCTCCGCCGTCTCGCACGCACGCTGTTTTACATGCACGTCCGCGTCGGGGCTTCTACAGCACGAAACGTATCAACGTAAGTGGATGGAAGAATAGCAGGCACTGAATGTATAATATTTTAATAAACCTCTGGCACCCGATGTGTTAAGTACAATTTTGAGGTCAAATATTGTACTTTGTAGATTTGAATTATTATCACAAAACATACATTAACCACTTCATTTTGGCCATATACATTTCGGCCATTTGAATTCCAGACATTTACCTGTAACAGAGCATTTCCTGTTTTGCAAGTATTAATACATCTACTTAAGTAAGTAATTTGAGGACTTTTCTTCCACCGCTGTTTGTTTGTCATTCAGATTGTAGATGAGACCAGTGAGGAGTTCACTGGTCTGGAAGCAGCTGCTGCCGTCACTGGTCTGGAGCCAGTAGCTGGTGGAACTGATCTGGAACCAGCCACTAGCATCACTGGTCTGGAGGCTGTGACTGGGATCACTGGTCTGGAGTCAGCAGCTGGCGTCTCAGGTATCTCTACTTAATGGTGTAAAGCAGGGCTACTCAACTTAAGATGGCTCAGGGGCCACTCAGCAAAATACCAAAAGTCCAAGGGGCCGCAAGCTAAAAATGTCGGTCCTATTTTGGATTTTTCAATTTTGTAACACACACTACACATTGTTATTGTTATAAGAAAATGTACATTTTGACATCATATTCTTTTCACTGTACCTGTTTATTTTGTGTGTATGTCCAGTGGCATCAGTTCAGCAAAAGCTAAGGTATGGCAAGGTTAGGGTTGGCAACTCCCAGAGATTGAAATAAGGGACACCTATCCTGGGCGAGGGGCAAAGCCGTGCGAGAAAAATGGGGGTCAACCCCCCCAAAAACCCGAAATGCATCGAAAACTATGTATTATACCTGTAACAATTGACGCACCTGTATGTATGTCTGTCTGTTTTTTAGTATTTTGTTTTAGTTTTTTTGCACATGCAAAATTATTTTGCATGTAACTATGTATTTGATTATGTCTGTTGTAGCTGTTTTCTGTTATGTATTATTATTATTGTTATTATTATTTATTATTTATTTTCCTTTTCTATGGAAAATAATTGAGGGTATGATGATTTGAGAGCACAAAAGACAAAGAGAGAAAAAGAATGAACTTGTATTTGTGCTGGGGGGGGGGGGGGGGGGCATGGGGCAATGAAATGTTTTTAATGTTGAAAATCAAATAATAATATACTTTTTTTTCCGTTGTGGTATTGCTCCAGCAGATGGCGCCAGTGATCCGGCGCTGGGGGAAGCGAGCACGGAGCAGCCGGTCACCATGGTGTTTCTGGGGTACGTCCAGGAATTCTGGATTAGTAATTGATTGGCGGGGGGGGGGGGGGGGGGCACAGATCGGTCAACCAATGGGAGCCCCCGGATGTTGTCGCCGGATATTTTGAATCCGCCCCTCTAGGCCGTCTATGACGTGCTGGGTCAGGCTAGTGGTACGGTACTTCTGCCAACAAACACAAGGATCAGACCATAGTTTAATTAGTTTAATTAATAGTTTTTACGCTTAATGGACAAGTTGTACCAAAACAATAGCTAGCAGGCATATATGCGAAGACATCATGACTCTTATAACAAGACAAATATCAGATAGATATCATATCTATCTGATGATATAAATATCAAAAGATGAACAACGTAAAACAAAAGTAAAGGTAAGATAAATGATAATATTAAATTGTTTTCGTAACGCACTTTACATCTTTGAACATCACAAAGTGCCACAGGGTTTAAAAACAATGGCATAAGAAATAACAAGACGAAAAAAAAAATATATATATGGCATCAACATAAGAGCCTTCTTGGGGTAAAAAAAATCGCACCCAGTGTGAAGTGAGCGGTGATATTTATTAGTTATTAATTTCATCATGCATCTCGGTAGCCAATCACAACACGTCCTGCGAAGTGACGTGCTTACATTTTTTACGCACGCACACATTTCATCATGCGTCTCGCTAGCAAATCACAGCGCGTCTGCGAAGTTTGAAGTTAATTTCATCATGTGTCTCGCTAGCCGATCACAGTACGTCCTGCGGAGCTTACCCAATGGGCATGTTTTCCACAGCATGGCGTCACAGCGAAAGACCAATTTTCACGACGGAAAGAAAAACTTTCGCCACGGATGGGTCCTAAACCCACTTGTAGGAGCGGTTGCACCGCTCAAAAATAGATTAGAAACTAAAGGCAAAGAGAGGCATAAGAATACAATATATGTAAAACTCCTGCAGGTACCAGAGTGTGGAGGACGAATTGGAGACCAAGAGAGTCCTGGGCGTGGACGAGGGAACGACCGTTCAAGCCGAGCTGGTCCTCATCCAGGACGAAGCTCATCCCACTTCTGACACCGCCGCCGCCGCCGCCGCCGCCCCAGCCGTCACCACCACCCAGCCGATGTCCGCCGGAAAACCACCGCAAGAGGAGGTGGCCGAGCAGAGGGCGGAGCCAAAGAGGAGCCACACCCCCGAGAAGATGAATGATGGAGGGAAAGGAGGAGAGCAGGGAGGTGGAGTCGGAGAGCAAGGGGGTGGAGCTGGAGAAATGAAGGATGAAGGCGGAGATAAGGATGGAGGCGGGGATAAGGATGGAGGGGGTGTGTCCGGGGGCGTGTCCAGCCAGGAGGTCAGCAGCAAGGAGAAGCAGCCATGTAAATGCTGCTCCATCATGTGAGACAGACCACACCCACTTCCTTTAAAAAAAGAAAAAAGAAAAAACACATCCATTTCCTGTACAAAATACACCCACTTCCTGTAAAAAAAAAAATCTTTTCAGTAGCCTGTTCATTTTCATTTTCTTTTATATATTTTAGTTTCCTTTTTTTTTCTCCTCCTTTCAGTCTTTTATTTTGGAGGAGAGAGGAGTTCTCAGTCTAGCCACTTCTGAGTTTTTAAAACATTTAACGGTTTATATAAACAATAAAGATGATCTCTTTATTTTAGAGATTCTATTTATTTGACGGTATGTTTTCATTTTGAAGAAGAAGCTCTCTTGGCCTTGGATAGACGAATGGTTCTGCTGTTCAAGCTTACAACATTATTATTATTATTATTATTATTATTATTCTATGTTTGTTTTATAAAAGAAAAGAAACAATAAAAGATGACATGTTGAATGATAACATCACCCACCATGAACTGGAGGCTATATTTCTTTTCCTAGGATAGGGACTGAAGAGGAGCGCTTGGCTCTGTACTTGGACCGCTTTTTTCTGTTGCTATTAGTTCTACCAGTAGTGGAAGAAGTACTCTCTTTTTTTTGTATCAATACTTTAATATAGACATACTCTGTTACAAGTTAGTTCGGAATTCAAAATGTACCTGAGTAAAAGTCCAAAAAAAGTCCAAAAGAGTTTTGGAATCAAAATGTACTTAATGTACAAAAAGTTAAAGTACTCGTCATGCAGAATGTCCCATTTAAAGTTTTCAAATGTGTTAAAATCTTTTGAAAATAGCAGATCTACAAGCTCACAATGCGTCGCGAGCTTGTAGATCGGCTATTTTCAAATGGCCGAGGGCTGAAGTGGTTATGTTTTGTAATAATAATCCAAATCTACAAAGTAAATAGTAACTAAAGTTTTCAAATAATTGTAGTGGAGTAAAAGTACAATATTTGCCTCTGAGAGTGGAGTAGAAGTGAAAGTATTGGAGATTGGAAATACTCAAGTAAAGTACAAATACCTCAAAATTGTACTGAAGTACAGTACTTGAGTAAATGTACTTATTTACCTTCCACCACTGAGTTTTACTTGTGGATCTGCTATATCTGGCCAATGTTCCCGCCAGAATAATATGGATGCTGGGGTTCCAAACAACTGTACATAATATACAGTGAGATTAAAACTCTTTTTTTCTGGGTGTCCCTCATTTTTCTTCTTTCTTTGAATTGCAGGTAGTTGACAACAACCCTACAAAGCCGTTAGTCAGGGACACAGAGGGCATTTTAGAACCGAAGGGCACTGCATGCGTACCGTGTGTGTGTGCGCGCACACAGCATAAAACTTAATTCGGTACAAAAAATGTACTCCATGAAGTGTAGATGTCGGAGGTTTTTTCTTTTTCTTTTTCCTTCATCCCAAAAGTGGGGGATACCGTACCGGACCGAATCGCTTGTCACGTTAAGCTAAACGAGCGCTCCGGTGTATTGGCCAATCACGAGCCTTGAGTCTTCAGTCCCTACCATAGGAAACCAAAACGTTTTGTGAAGTGGAGGTAAAGAAAGCTGGTTGGTGTTGGGATGGTGGTTATATAGTCTCGCCACTCAGACCGTGTTGTCTTCCCACAAAAGTCCCACGCCGGAGCGCGCGCGTGCTCGCCGGAATACGTTTCGGTTTAGCGAAGACGCGAGGGAACCCGTTTCCTGTCTGTGTGTATGTATTGTCGCGGTCAGTGTTGGGCAGTAACAAGTTACTTTGATTAACTATGTTACTGTAATATCATTATTTGACCCAGTAACGAGTAGTGTAAGGTATTACTCTGCCAAAACAGTAATATTATACCGTAGTACTATATTTAAAAAAAATTGTATATTACTAGGTGGTACTTGGTTGGCTGCCTTTTGAAAACATTTTGTTTCAAAGGTCAAGAGAGATCGCTGCTTTATTTTATAGACTTTTTGATTGGTGACTCTAAATGGTAGTCGCGGGTGGGGGGGCAAAAGTAATATGTAATATATTACTCTTGATTCCAAGTAATAAGTAATATAATATTACTTTTTGAAGCAGTAATATGCAATAAGTAACATATTACTCTCCTGAGTAATATTGCTTGCCCAACACTGTTCATGGTTACATAATAGTTTACAGTTGTTTGTGTAACCTGTCTCACTGAACTAACCCCATACATTGATTATTATTATTATTATTAATATTATTATTATTATTACACCATGTATTCTACTGCAGTGGTTCTCAAACTGTGGGCCGGGGCACACCGGTGTGTTGGAGACAAATCCAGGTGGGACAAACCACACATTAGTGTTGCAATGTAGGCCTACACAACTTTACAACATTGTATGAGTTTAATTTACTATATCAGTACTTTGTGCACAATCATGTCCCAATACAGAGGCAGATTCTTTAAGCACTCAACCTGGCATCACTACTTTGGGGCGTGTCATTATAGGTGATCATTTTAATTATCTCCGCCAGACTGGACGGCCGAAGGCCAGAGATTATGTTTTCGCCCCTGTTTGTTTGTTTGTTTGTTTGTTTGTTTGCTTGTTTGTGTGTTTGTGTGTTTGTGTGTTTGTGAGTAGCCAATCTGGGAACCCATTCGGTAAAAAAAAAAATGTTTTTGTGTAAACCAGGAACTCGGGTTTGGCTCCTCCCCTTTCTTAATCCACTTCCTCCTGGGTGCTTCTGTGTTGTTAAGGCAGTGGTGCTGTTTTGAGAGATTAGTGAGCAGCTAATCTCAGGCACTGTTGAACTGCCGATTAACATGAAACTTTGCACGCACACTCCCAGTTGTAGTCCAAGGAAGAACCTCCACCCTAAATGTTTCAAATCGGCCTCAATGTGGCGCTATAACAGTCCGTTTTGACCGATAACACCCATTTTTGCCTGACTGGGTTTTCCCGCTCTTTTGCATTTTCTTCAAAAGACACTTTTTGCTACTTCTCAGATTTGGTTGAAAAAACAAATCGGTGTCATGTGAACAAGTTGTATCATTACGATTTTTCATATTACATTTCAATTGTGTATTATTGAAAAAACAAAAATCATACTCCACATTGTTTGCCTGTAATGACATTGACCAAATTGTGGCTGGGCCCTATTTCTTACAAAAATGGCATACAGTATATCGAAAACAAAATAATCCAATCATCTGCAAAATGGAATCACATATTGAGGGGCGTCTATAGAGCACACCTCCAAAAGCCCTTTCACTTCTGCCCATAGGGGGCGCCACACACGTGAATAGTTTGCTTCCTCGTGTCCTGACGGCTGCACTGACTGACAGCCCTGGGTAGGCAATCCGGCCGGGCGGAGATCTGTTCTCCAAGGAGTGCACTTTTCTAATTTGTGTTTAGTTTATGTTTTTTTTTATTTGCCTAATTTCACAATGAATACGCTAAGCCTTGAGATGTTACACAATACATGTTGTTTCAACCTAACAGGTCTTCCTCAGCGTGAGGAACACGTGTTAGATGGTCTGTCCGTGGACAGGTAAAATAAGTGTGCTGGCTGTTTTCAAGTGGTGGAAAAAGTATTATTATTTTTTTTACTTAAGTAAGAGTATCAATACTGCAATGTAGAAATACTCTGTTACAAGCAAAAGTCCGGAATTAAAAATGTACTTGAGTAAAAGTACAAAAGTATTGGTATCAAATATACGAAAATAAAAGTACTCATTATGCAGAATGTCCCATTTCACAAGTTTTCAAATTTAAAAATCGTATGAAAATTGCAGATCTACAAGCTCACAATGCGTCGCATCGCAGCGCATTTTGAGCTTGTAGATCGGCTATTTTCAAATGGCCGAAATGTATATAGGGCTGAAGTGGTTTTGTAATAATAATCAAAATCTACAAAGTAACTAGTAACTCAAGATTTCAAGTGATTGTAGTGGAGTAAAAGTACAATATTTGCCTCTGAGATGTAGTGGAGTAGAAGTACTGAAATTTGGAAATACTCCAGTAAAGTAACGATTGCCTCAAAATTGTACTTAAGTGCAGTACTTGAGTAAATATACTTAGCTACTTTCCACCACTGCAAATAAAACTATGTGAAAAGGACATTTATTGTGTGCTGGCTGTTTTCACAGTTGCATGACATTATTGAGCCGTGCGCCTTGAGACTGTTGTTTAATCTGGAGTGGTGCGGGCGTTCTGCTTTGCAGTGCTTTTTCTTATGCCTTGAGATTGTTGACTTGGCCATCAGTGAGCCTCAGGCACCAACACGTTTGAAAACCATTGATCTACTGTAACTCTGTTGGATCTCATGCCTAATGTGACGCTACTCAGTGGTGGAAAAAGTACTCAAATTCTTTACTTAAGTAAAAGTACCAATACTCCAATATAAAAATATTCTGTTACAAGTAAAAGTCCAGAATTAAACATTTACTCAAGTAAAACTACAAAAGTATTGGCATCAAAATGTACTTAAAGTACCAAAAGTAAAAGTACTAAATATTTGAAAATAGCCGATCTACAAGCTCACAACGCGTCGCGATGCGACGCGTTGTGAGCTTGTAGATCTGCTATTTTCAAATAGCCTAGGTATAAAATAGAGCTAAAGTGGTTAATGTATGTTTCATTATATCATAGTTTATATCTGAAAAGTAACTAGTAACTAAAGTTTTCAAATAATTGTAATGGAGTAAAAGTACAATATTTGCCTCTGAGATGTAGTGGAGTAGAAGTAAAAGTATTGGAAATTGGAAATACTCAAGTAAAGTACAAATACCTCAAAATTGTACTTAAGTACAGTACTTAAGTAAATGTACTTAGTTACTTTCCACCACTGACGCTACTGTATGTCAGGGTCGATGTGACCCCAATGTCACACTATGTCATGTCATGTCAGCCTATTATGCCATGTCTGTATGTGACTCTGTGTCAGGTTTATTTAAGGCACCTGTGTTTCTGTAAGACTGACCTTTAAGAATTCCAAAGACGTTGGAACGTAGCCTTCAGAAGACATTCCAGAACATCACTCACTGTCAGGTGCTTTTTATTACAAACGATCATTTAGTCTGTTTTGGTTTGGATACACTTTGACACGGCTCTGCTCCCTCTCTTCCCCGTTTCAATGTTTCTAATCTTCCTACGAAGCCTTCCTTCAAAAGGCTGCTGTATCCTTGTGTGTTTTAATCCCTCTGTATGTGTTTAAAGGACAACTTTGTTTTTTTACAACCAATGTTTATGTTTTAGATTGTAATTAAAGTAAATAAAAGATGAGTGTTAAAAATTTTAAATTTACTGCTTTCTATAGTTTTAGCAATTTTCACAATCTTTTTTACAGTGTTTTCACAGTGGGCGGGGGCATTCTGTCCGGTGGCTAAATATGTATTTTTTTAACACATTAACCCGCCGTTTTCTTTATTATTATTTATAGTAGCTCTTCTAGCCCCCAATAACTCACATCTGGCCATCTCAGACAGCCGGACCTTTTTTATTGTGTAAAAAAGGCATATTTAGCCACCGGACAGAATGCCCCCGCCCACTGTAAAAAAAATCGTAAAAAATGCTAAAACTATAGAAAGCAGTAAATGGAAAAAAAATTACACTCATCATTTATTTACTTTAATTACAAGCTAAAATATAAACCTTGGTTGTAAAAAAACAAAGTTGTCCTTTAAATGACCTGGAGGTTTTGAGAAGACCATGTAATAATATGATAGGACCTCAATAGATTAACTAATAATAATGTGCACAGATCAATATTTGACTATAAGACGCTTCATTTCTCTCTCCCTTTGGGACCCGAAACTCTACTTCCACTTAATTTGTCCCAAATGGGAGAAAAAAAGATTGTAGCAAAGCAAAACGGCATCATATTAAAACTCATTTATCATATTTATCATTTTCTTCAGAATATGTCGCGTGTAAAGGCTATTGTATACTCGTAGAACGATGGTGTTGCTTGCCTAAAAAAATAACTGATGATTAGGCTAACAAGGCGTGGTGTAAATGATGGAGTAAACATTGAGCGTAACGTGTAAAAATGTTGAATCCTTGTCAAGCCCAACAGAAGACAAGGTGATGGGAGCTCTGGTGACTGCATTTTTAGGGGAGAACAGACTTGCTAAACGCAGAGGACATCCGTTACAAGGCCAACGATCCGCAATCTAGAAAGAGAACGTTGGAAAGTAACAGCAAACACCTCTCAAGATGGCGCCACCTGTCCATTGAACTCCATTGGACGATTCCTCAATAGAGAAGATTTCTTGTGGAAGTTGGGGTGTCTCGGTTTCATCTACCGTCTCCTGACAAGATTGTCAGGATCCAAACCAAAACCCCTGCCTGAACATAACAACAAGCTACATCTCCTCCAACACCTCCTTCCTCCTTCGTTGCTCTCCTCCATGTAGGAAGACGTGGTCTCTGAGAAACATCTCAGCATCTTTGACTTTCCACATCTCCCGTCTCCATCCCACGGATGCAGAAATGATCCAGAGCGGTGATTCTCAACCTTTTTACTTTCAAGGACCCCCGAGTTTATTATGCATTCAACCGCAGACCCCCCCCCCCCCCCCCTGTTTGGTACCAGTTTTTATCTATGGGATCCCGATCCCCGCCGTGAACTCCTAACCCAGAGAGTGTACACATTTGTACATACTTATACAAGGGTCTATTGGTTTCATAACTATCAATCATTTAGCTGGGGACCCCCTGGAACACCCTCAAGGACCCCTGGGGTCATTGGACAGCACGTTGAGAACCACCGCTTTAGAGATTCATTTGTTCTTGTCCATCCATTCCTGAACAGGAAGTGATATTTAAAGGGCTATTAGTCTCTCGCGTCAGACAGGTTGGCTCACGCAATGGGTAGACTGTAAAGCGCAGTACGTACTCCATCTGACGACGGGGTTCGGACAGGCTTTCCGAACTATAGTTTCGGAGAGTGAAGGACATCTGGAGGTGCACGAGTTCCGAGGAAATGCTCTGAGAAAGCCCATCCCAAGTTTTGAAATGACGTTGTTGTTATATCACCTCCTTTTCCGAAGAAAAGTTTGGACGTCGGAAGTTGCGTTTTGATTTTGCAGTCACGTAAATATTATCAAATTAAACAAACCCTATCTAGCTCAGGACTTCTCAACCTATGGGTCTGGACCCCAAGGGGGGGTCCCCATATGATTTTGGGGGGGTCCCCAGATGACAGTTTAATGACAATTTGAAGACTTTTAAGACCTTTTTAATACCTAAAACAAAGACCATTACTACATCAAAAGTAATCAACAAACTATACTATAGAAACTGTCAAACTAATTGTCAAATGATATAAGAAAGAGGCGATAGCCGATCTACAAGCTCACGCATTGTGAGCTTGTAGATCCCCTATTTTCACAATATTTATCTGGGGGGTCCCCAGTTCAAATATGATTTTTTTTGTGGGGTCGCGGCCTGAAAAGGTTGAGAACCACTGATCTAGCTTCCTGCTTACGAAAAAATAAATGGAAATAAAAACATATATGTATTATTTGTATACATTTAGTGTAGGGAAATGACGTATGGCGTAATTACAGACTCTGTGTAGCATTGGAAGATTGTGGAATATAGTTGTCTGGACTTGAGAGACTATTAAAGGGCTGACTGAACGATCAGGGAACGTCTGCCTTCAAGAAAACAAAAAAACGTAAAAAACGTCTGCAGACACAAACTGCCTTTTAGCTGCTTCCACCAGCTTCGCTCTCATCTCCTCCGTGACCTATAACCTTTTGACCTATTGACCTATGCAACAAACCGCCCGCATGCATTTACAGTTGTAGCCACGTGAGTAACTAACTAACCCCCATAAGTCAACCTTTATCACAACATGCCAAATGAATAAATATGGATAAATACATAGGCCTTAATACACTGCTCATGTTTGTGGATGCTTCATTAAAAAAAACGCTGTTGAACTCTGTGCACACCTCGCTCATAACATTAACACACACACACACACGCACACGCACACGCACACGCACGCACACACACACGTTTGTATTACTATACTTGTGAGGACATCAACACTTTAGGACAGCAATGTTATGAATGCCATTTAAAAAAGGTAATTGCCATTTTTGACCGTAATCGGCTAAAGCCGAAAAACAGCAGATCTACAAGCTCACAACGCGCCGCGCTGCGACGCGTTGTGAGCTTATAGATCAGCTATTTTTCGGTGCATGACACTGGCGCGCAACTAAGTATAGAAATCATAACTCTAATTCCAATCCCTAAACCTAACCTCTAAATGTCTAATCATAACCTGAATGTTTTTCTAATTGTAAACGTATCTCTAAAAACATTTTTTTTTAACTATAAAACAACCATTTGTCTTGTGAGGACCAGGAAAACGGTCCTCACAATGTATATTTCTTCAAATTCCACTATACTTGGTCCTCGCAAGTATACTAATACAAACACACACACACACACACACACACACAAACACACACGCACACGCACACGCACACGCACACGCACACACACACCTGCCTGCTGAAAGGCCAAAGACACTGCAGAATGTGTGTTTGTTTGTTTCAGTCATGTTGACCAGTTTGTTTAATAAAGCTTCATGAAGACTAACATGGTGTTTGTGTGACTCACTATGAATGTGTGAGCTTTACCAAAACCATGAGAGGTTGAAATGTGCAGCAAGTGATATTTATTTCATTAAAACTGCACTATAACTTCTCTCTTCTACCCCCGGATTTGAACCCGGTTTCCTGCGCAAGTACTGATTTTTATTTATTGTTTTACCATTGAGCTAATAGAGGCTACCATACAGATTATATAAGTTATATTATGAACATACTCTACCATACAGATTATATAAGTTATATTATGAACATACTCTACCATACAGATTATATAAGTTATATTATGAACATACTCTACCATACAGATTGGACACAATTGCATTTTAAATGATTTTATTCATTTAAAAAAAAGGTTACATAGTGCCGCTTTAAATAACAGTAATACATTGTCTTCGGGCTGTTAACCAGTATGTTGCTTGCCCTTGGGCCCTTCATGGAAACAAGTTGGAGAGCAAGTATGTTGTAGGCCTAGGTTTTCCCCTAGGCCTGGGCGTGACATCGTTATTATTTACAATACATTATTTTTGTAAACACTGCGTTATGATTGGTTGAATAGCCTTCCCGGTATAGTATAGAAAAGTATAAAATATGGTTAAAGTGGTTAAAATCATTGTGAAGTATGTTAACACATTTTGCTGGGGACCCCATGGTATCCCCCCAAGGCAAAGGGAATTACCCACAGTTCATAGCGTTACCAGGGGAATGAGGGGAATCCTCCAAACGTCAATCACTTAGTATGCAAATGAGTATGGCATCGCAGTTAGTAGTGCTTTCTCACCGTTCTCTAAGGCCATGGTTCTCAAAGTGGGGTCCGGGGACCCCCAGGGGTCCTTGAGTGGGTTCCAGGGGGTACCCAGATAAATGTTGGATAGTTAGTAACCAAATGGACCCTTATGTTGCTGTAACTCTGAGAGTGTACAGGGTCCATTTGGTTCCATTTGTACACTCTCAGAGTTATGGTGGTCCGTGGTCTAATGCAGGGGTTCCCAAAGTGGGGTCCGGGGACCCCCAGAGCCCTACATACATCAGCTATTTTCCAAAAATCTTGATATTCTTTGAAAATGTTTGAATATTTTTTACATTTTTAACACCACATCTGAAAATCTTTTCAGATGGGGGTCCGCAACCAAATCCGCATTAATTTAGGGGTACTTGACATGAAAACGTTTGAGAACCACTGCTCTAAGGGAGACGGAATGGAGGAGATGTATTTACTAGGCTACAAATAAAGGACACGACAAAAGGCAACACATTTATACAGTATATACAGAATATGGCAATACATTTTTAAATGAACATTTTTTTTCAACAAACCCTAATCTAAATTTAACACAATCTTAAAACGAACATAATAACGTAAATACATATGTTTTATAACAATCAACAATCACAGCATTTAAAGACTTTAAATAAGGACAATAAGAGTTTTACAAGTGATGCAAAGTGTCATGAATGAGGGAGTCATCTTCAAAGCATTTCGTTTATACCATTTGGAGCCCTTTGCAGCCTCTCACCCTCAAGCACTTACCAGCTGACCTCACTTAAAGGGATAGTTCACTCCCAAAATGTTTTTTTTTTCTTTCATGGATTCATGGATATTTTGTTTTTTTTGTCACATTTTTTGCAGCCAATAATTTGATGACCGGCAGTGGTTCCGGTAAGAGACACAAAGAGTCCCCTCTTTGTGTCTCCTACCGGAACCGCTTCAAATTATTGGCTTAGGAATGCGAGAAAAAAAAACTAAAACAATCCATGAATTCAAGTCTTCATGGGGTGACTAATCCATAGAAAAAAAACTTTTTTTGTGGTGAAAAAAAACCCTTCAGTGAGTCTGCAGGGCTTGAGGGTTTAGGGCGGACATTGGCATTGGGCTAAGTAGCATTTGAAGATCGTAGAACAGATGGTTCATAGAGCCTCCTTGTGACTGAATGTTTTTTTTATTACCGGTAAAATAGAACATGTTATACTCTGCCCTGAAGCAAATGTATTTTATTTAGATTTTGTCCCCATTTAACCGGAAAAAAACCTTTGAGATCGCCTTGATCTCCTTTGCGATGGTGCCCTGATTACGAGTAAATAAAACACACATAAAATGGAAACAATATATATATATATATATCATACGAAACATATATCGGTGCATTTAACATAACAATGATTTGAATGATTTTGACAACATTATTTAGTCTGTCTGTCTGTCTGTCTGTCCCTTTCACTTCAAAAGTTTTCCCTCAGTTAATCCACAGCTCTCCTTTTGTTAAATGACAGCTCTGTGTGTGTGTGTGTGTGTGTGTGTGTGTGTGTGTGTGTGTGTGTGTGTGTGTGTGTGTGTGTGTGTGTGTGTGTGTGTGTGTGTGTGTGTGTGTGTGTGTGTGTGTGTGTGTGTGTGTGTGTGTGTGTGTGTGTGTGTGTGTGTGTGTGTGTGTGTGTGTGCATGTGTGTGTGCGTGCGTGTGCACAGAGTGAATGCCCAGATCTTTCTGTTGGTCAGCAGCATTCCTGTCGAATTGTCCTGCACTCAGCAACATTACTGTGTGTGTGTGTGTGTGTGTGTGTGTGTGTGTGTGTGTGTGTGTGTGTGTGTGTGTGTGTGTGTGTGTGTGTGTGTTCCTCTCTTCAGCGAAACAACAGCCGGCCTCTCTCAAAAAGCTCCCTGTAACCATTCCACACACACACACACACACACACACACACACACACACACACACACACACACACACACACACACACAGAGTGTACCAGTGACATGGGGGGGGGTCTAGGGGGGTATGGGGTGGGGGGGTGTGGGTGGTGTGGGGGGGGTTGATATTATTGATCCCACAACAGCGAGTGAGACGAGAACAGAAGACCATATCGGGGACCACGAGCCACAGTGTGAGTACCACAATGACAATATGATATACATGAATACAATCTGATAGAATTACTTACAATGTGAACTATATGTGCTGTTTTTAATGGGAAAAACAAACTACATTTGTGAATGAACGTTTTAAACCAGTAGAATATAGTGGAAGGATAACAATAGGATGTATTATACATCAAAGTAGAATTTAAAAGGGTTCTCTGCTTTAAACCATGGTTCTCAAACTTTAAGGACCACCCATAACCCTGAGAGTGTACAAATGGAACCAAATGCACCCTAACGGGTCCATTTGGTTTCATTTGTACACTTTCAGAGTTACCGATCATTTAGCTGGGGACACTCCTGGAAAGTCCCCCAACGACCCCACTTTGAGAACCTCTGGTTTAAACATAAATGAACTGTAAAAAAAGAAAAGAAAAGAACATTAGTTGTATTTCTGTCTTACCTCTACCTCTCTCTCTCTCTGTCTGTCTCTGTGTCTCTATTTCTCTCTCTCTCTCTCTCTCTCTCTCTCTCTCTCTCTCTCTCTCTCTCTCTCTCTCTCTCTCTCTCTCTCTCTCTCCAGAATGGACACACCTGCTGTGTGTGGCTACAGTTGATTGGCTGTCTCCTGCAGCCTGACGTAGAGATGTTCAGATACACCCCACCATGGCAGGTCCTCATGTGTCCCAACAAGGTACTTTACAATACAACCACCTATAGCTCCAATCGGAACCTCTCCCTCCGCTGTATAATTCCGAGATGAGGTCACACAGCTCGGTGTAGCCTGGTTCCAGACCATAGACCCCGCCCACTCTCTGAGTGAGCTCCTCTTGCAGCTTCAGGCTGATAATCAGGCTAAGCTCGGTGCCTAATTGGGCGGGACATTTTCGAATATTTTCCACTATGCATGATTCTTACCCTTTTCCGCACATCGCATCCAAAAAGTAAAGGTCGTCGAGAGAGCTCCCAATGCAATCTTACGGGAGCAGTACTGCGCACGCGAACGGGGGTTGACTGGCCACAGTCTGACTAAATAAGCAATTTTAAACGCTTGTTTCAACCCATCAGTTAGATTTTCTTTTCTGCTACAAGTTAAAACATCTGAGAGCAGGGGGGACGACCTTTACTTTTTGGATACGATGTGGGAAAAACGGTAAGAATCATGCATAGTGGAAAATATTCGAAAATGTCCCGCCCAGCAGGCACCGAGCTGTCTGGGAGCGGTAGCGGAGGGAGAGGTTCCAAATGGGGCTACGACCACCCTAACACCACCCTAGCTCCAGTTCTCCATAATGCTATGGTACTTTCAAGCCGTTGCCTGCACACCCCAGGCTGCGCAGCCTCTCCTCTTTAGTAAAAATAAAAAATACGCTTTCGCTACTCACCAAAACAAAGACCGTTTCATGGAGTTGAAAGCCTACTTTCCTTAGTGGGAACACTCTGAGCCCCCCACCTCAGGATTAAAATAAACTTTTTTGGCCAGAAAATAAAATATTTCACCGGAAGGAAGAATCTGGTCAATAGAAAATGTCCATAGACCAGATCTGTAGGGGGCGCAGTGGAGTGATTGATTGATTGATGTACTTTATTTAGTAAGACATGAGAAACAGTACTGTACATGGAAGTACAGTACAAGTTCACAATACAAGGTCTACTAAACTGGATAACTCGTAAAGCACTAAGCTTGTTTAAAATGAGTTCCCACGCACACAAATCATGATGACATATAAGAGACAGACAGATATACACTACTATACAGAACGTCATGCAATCAAGGTTACTGGTATGAGACATAAGAAGTATGTACAAGAGAAAAGGGGGGGGGGTTAGGTTAAGACTTTGACAGGGGCCAGTTTGGAATAGGCTCTATGCACAGCAGCCATATTGGGAATGAATTGGGCCCCTTCCTTACTTCCTTCACAGGTGTTACCAATGATACTAATTAAGTCTCTGTGCCATTTAGTGTGGCATAGTGGTTGTCTTATTGTCAAGGACCCCCATAACTCTGAGAGTGTACAAATGGAACCAAATGGACCCGTAAGGGTCCATTTGGTTCCATTTGTACACTCTCAGAGTTACACACCCACCATAAGGGGCCATTTGGGAACCAAATGGGGTGTTTCTAGTGAGCCAACATGCACGATATCAGCACCCTGACCAGAATGGAACAGAGCCTTCATTAGTATCATTGGTAACACCTGTGAAGGAAGTAAGAAGAGGCCCAATTTCTTTCCAATATGCCTGCTGTGCATAGAGCCTATTGCAGCCTCCTGAAGGTGTTTCTTTAGGGCAGTTTTGAAAGTGAGTAGGGTTTTACACTCCTTTACTCCTTTTGGTAGGGCATTCCACAATTGTGTTGCATAGCATGAGAAAGGGTAACTAAAAAAGGTTTTCCTTACGGTGAAATCTTTTCTTTTCTGGCCATTTTTGTGTTCCCACTAAGGAAATTAGGCTTTCAAAATCATAAAACTGTCTTTGTTTTGGTGAGTAGTGAAAGTGTATTTTAAAAAAAAATAAAGACAAGAGGCTGCGCAGCCTGCGCTACCGGGGGTGTGCGAGCAACGGCTCGAAAGTACCATAGTGTTAAGGAGAACTCCTTCTAAGGCTATGAACCAGAGCTAACATCACCCTAACACCACCACATATTCAGCCTTATCTTTAATTGGTCCTCACTAATACTGGCACCAGTGATTTCTGTGTACTCACTCAGTGCCTCAGAGGAGGGCTGTGGACAGTTCAGAAACTGTGACATCATCGATAGTTACGTTTGGTCATTTCAAACCTGACTTAAAAACTTGTAATAGTTTTAGTAAGAACAATGGCTTCTATTTCAGCATGCTACCTTTCCAGGAAAAGAAAGGCTGTGGTTTATATTCTATTGGAATCCCCCATCGATGATGTCACTGGTAGGCAGGTTTCTGCAAAAAAAATATTTCATCTCATAACGAGATGTTGTTGTTGTTGTTTGTATTTACTCTGTATAACAGTGTTAATGTTCAGTGTTATCTTCTCTATCCTTGAAGTTTGTTTTTCAATGTTTGAGGTGTGTGTGCATCATGTGACCACTGGAGGTCAGTGTTGCAACATGTGAACACAGAGTTGTGTTCTACGTGAACCTGTCACTCAGTCAACTAGTTTGACCACAAATATGACACTTTTCTTCTGACATTAAATAGTTTGTGTTGTTTTCAGTGCTGATAGAAAAACTAAACAGCATGTGGTTTTATTAAAGGTGGTGTAAGTGATTTTGGGGATTTTCTTAAGCGGTTAAAAAGTTAAAACTCTAATTCAGACAGTACTCATTGCTATTCCCCTGTTTCCTAGGCTGTGTGTTTTCCACTTCCTGTCGATTTGATCCAATGAAATCCAATGAAACTGGTCAGATGACCAATGATATCCAATGAAATAGACAGGAAGTGGAAAACACACAGCCTAGGAAACAGGTGAATAGAGTGTTTGTTCAGTAACAGGAGTCTCCATGTCTCTCCAGCTCTTTAATAAACAGAAAATACATTTTCAGGTGGGTTGCCAATTTCGGCCAATCAGGAGAGACTACGCTACCCGCCATTATCAGCTTTAACATTTACACTGTTCCAGTTGCAATTGTGTCTGCTTATCACTTTCATTTGTTTATCCTCGATCCTGTGAGTTCTCTCTCCTGATTGGGTAAAAAATGTATCCTGACCTGAAAATAAATAAATGAATAAACTTTTTTTCAGTTCAGTATTAGAGCTAGAGAGACGGGGAGAGAAGCCTGTTACTGATCCGACAACACTGTAGCAGGGGTCTTCAACAGGGGGTCTGGGATCCCTAAGGAGACTCTTTGTGTCTCCTACTCGAACCGAATCAAATTATTGGCTTAGGAATGCGACAAAAACTAAAACATATCCATGAATTCAAGTCCCCATGTGGTGACTAATCCATAGAATAAAGTCATTTTGGGGGTGAACTATCCCTTTAACGCTTATTTTAACAATACATAATATCACTTTCACCGCCTTTAATAAAAGTGTGTGGCTTTATGAGACAGAAACTATGTGCCGTGTCAGCGTTAAGCCTGGTTAATATGACATTACACTGTGAGGGTGTAAAACCAGACTTTGACCAGGATGGATGAATCAGTTCTCTGAGGAATCACAACCTTATAACAGTGTTGCCAAGTCTGCTTATTATAAGCAAATTTGGGCTTGTGTTGTCTGTGGGCCTAAACGTCGCTCATAAATATCTCTTGTTTTCCCTTTTTTATATGTCTATTTTATTTTTTCAAAATGTTTTGACATGACAAACATAGATAACAACAAACTATACAATACATACATCGTACACCTACATACACTTAAAAAATAGGGAGACAATAAAATACACAAAGCAAAGCTTGTAAATATCTCTATGGTAATTATAGCTGTGGGTTTTGCAGTTTCTTGGGCAGCTTGTTTCTACGGTGTCGTTGCTTATTTGGATAAACCAGTGGTTCTCAAACATTATTTTTTGGTCAAGGATCCCCAAATTAATCCGTTTTTGTCCGTGGACCCCCATCAGAAAATATTTTGTGCCAGGGACCCCCATACACCATTCCACATTTTTTTTATACATTTATCAAGAATTATTTTGAAAATAGTAGATCTGCAATCTACAGTAGATCGAGCTATTTTCAAATAACTCTGTATGTGCGTGTGTGTGCGTGTGCGAGCGTGTGTGTGTGTTCATGTGCCCTATGGTCACTTCTTTTAGGCTTGTGTTCATAGACCTGACCGCTTGTTTCTCTTGTAAGATCTGGCAACACTGCCTTATTGCCGAGTATGAAGTTCATGGTAAGACAATAAGTAGTTTTGGTTGGTTGCACCCTTAAGGTAGGAGACCTTAAGGTAGGAGACCATAACATGTATCAACCTCTCTGTCTGGACCACCACAGTGGTTCTCAAAGTGGGGTCCTTGAGGGGGTTCCAGGGGGTCCCCAACAAAGTTAGTTAATGTAGCATAGAGATCAGATTAACCACTTTGACCAAACGCTATAACCCCAGGGAAAAATCAATAAGAAAAAAAGGATAAAAACACAAATAAACTAAAACAAAATAAGTAAAAATGGGTGATGATCCGGCAACGCATCTGTGTCATTTTAGTTTTTTTTGGCTGTTCAAAAATAGCAGATCTACAAGCCCATAGCGCGGCACTTAATAGCCAAAGTATAATTTTATGGTTAAAGTGGTCAGCTCCAATAAATACCAACAATAAC